>NW_024042538.1:0-18551 GCF_014851395.1 Micropterus salmoides | reverse complement strand
TATTACTGTGAAGCCCGAACAGAAGAGGACGTCATAACTCCACCTTACATCTGATTGCTGTGGCAGGTACGTTTCTGCCTGGCTGATTAACAGAAGAGCATCACCTGGCAAACTATTATGAACAACCATACTAGTGAGGTCCAGCACATGATCTAATAACTGTCTATCTCCATTTCTAGAGAATCAACAAGGTTAAAAATATCATCAGGTTGACTCTGGTGTGTGATGCTGATCCCTGCTTCTGGTTGTCTATGGATGAGGTGAAACTATAAGAATAAATCAGTTCCATCACTGATCGTTTACTTTGAATAATTTACTTTCATAGTTTTGGAGTTATTTATCAATTTCTTTTATTTTTTGGATTCAATTCAGGAAGAAGAAAACTCTGAGCTCCACCGCTGAACAAAATGAACCCATACAGACTATAGAGGTGAGAAATCGGTTGGCTTGTACATAAATTTTTATATAAAAATGTAACTGTTCTAATTCCATTTATGAAGCCTTTGACTCTCATCTTGTTTTCTCTCCCCATCAGTTGGAGTCTGGTCCTGATTCTACCAACGCCATTACATTAAGCTAAGTATTTAACTCAGGATACAAAATTGTATTCAAAATTTTTAATGTAATAAATTGTTTTAAGAAATGCTGAATGCCCTTTCACATCACATCTGTCCTGGCCGGAAAAGCCGATAAAGTCTGTTCAAAACTGACACGTCAAACTGGAAGCCAAGTATTTCACAGCATGTACAGTCTATGTTTAAACACTTACATCAAACAGAAGCCCAGCTCTATCATCTTTGCTAGTTGTATCATATATAAAAAGTGTTGCAGTGGCTGATTGAAATAAAAAGCCAGCTTCCACAACAACTCTGCAGTTTGATCATCATTTCAGTTCCTTTCACTGCTGCAGAGGGCGACAGTGTGCAGGAAGTTTTAGATTTCAGCTTAAAAAAACTCTTTGGTTTATTATTCAGAAAGAAGTTTGTTGGTAAGAAGTAAAGAACAAAAATAAAATGTTAAATGCTCTCTTTGACTTATTTTTCTCGAATATTAGTAGAGATCAGCAACACAATATCTCTGTAAGATATACTTCTACATTTTTACTGTGATCAGCAACATTATTAGAGCAAGAAATCTTGTCTGTTAAACTATTCAGATTAGGATGAATTGTGTCCCCATTTGAAAAAGACGTTGCAACAACAGGAAATAATGTTACTCTTTTACTCATGGATTTGTTTCTCTGGTGCCGAAATCTGTCTCGGTGTTGGTGAATTAAAGGACACCTATTAAACTGCTTTTCCAGTCCTGTATTGTTGTTCTGTGGCTCCTGTATGACAGCTTTGCATGATTCAAAGTTCAATAAAATAATTCTCTCTTATACTGACTCTTCATGAAGGCCTTCATTTCAGCCTCTGTCTGAAACAAGCTGTAGATGCTCCTGTCTCTTTAAGCCCCCCCCCCCCCAAAGCCCACTCTCTTCTGACTGGCCAAGACCTGAAGCATGCTACCAGGCTGCGTTGTCACTGACACTACAGACAGACTGAAGTGTGATTTATACTTCTGTGTCAAATTGACAATCGTAGCCTGACGCGCACCTCCTCAGGAAGTGCCCCGTGCTTTGAAGTAACTTTTAGTAGCCTCCAATCCAGCGTCTGTAACACGGTGGATCAATATATTTGACAGTCACAACCCGAGTGAAATGACTCGTTTCACTATCAGAATGTGATCCATTCGTTCGATAACATTTGAAACGTGTATAACAGCCACACGTATTTTACCCCCATTCAAAATATCTTCTCACAAATGTAGACTAAGTGTTGTCAAATGACCTGTGAAGGTTTTTAAGGTTTGGCTTGAATTTATTTTATAGCAAGGCTTGCCAGTACAAACCGTACAAAAGTTCAGAGAATTTAAGAGAAAGGAAAAGAAATGCACTTTTTAATGCAAAGAGAGAGATGAGGTTTGGGCACTGTGGGCTCTGATTGGTAAACATCCTGAAGGAAAATGCAAATGTGGAGATAAGGAAACAATAAGCTTGTACTAGCCCATTGCAAAAAGTTCTCTCGTCAAAGGAGGAAAGTGTTCAGGGACTTGGGAGCAACTGAAGAAACTGGTTTTAATCTACACACTGAATCAGGACAGCTGGAAATGAAGAAACTGATGGAACATCTACATAAGACTGGATTAAAAAGGCAAGGCAAGTTTATTTTTTAGAGCTCATTTAAACAGCAAGGCAATTGAAAACATGAGAGCATTAGAGGGAAATAAAAAAAGACATTGAAATACAATTTTAAAAGGAAAAACAGATGATATAGACAAATTCATTAACAATGATGTGTACAGCAAACAGTGGAGGGCAGCAAAACGCCGTAGATGAGTCTAGTCTGCCAAATAAAAGAACTACAACTCCCACAATGCCGCAATGGGGTGGGCTTCACGTGATACGAACCGTCAGCTTCATGTAACCAGGAAACACGGCGGATGTAGAATAGTGATGGCAAGTTCGAGTCTTGTTCATTCAAAATCTTACAGAAGCGCATTGTATTCACCAAAGAAAAAATAAAATTGGAAGCCTTATGTCAAAGATGTCATAATTACGAGAAGAAATCTGGATTTTGTAATTATCCCGTAATTATGACAAAAGATCTTCACACTTATACAATGTAGCGCCCCCAAAATCACCTTACACATTAATGATATACTGCTGGTTATTGTAGCATGGCTAAATTAGCTGTGAATTTTAATACATTTATGAGAATTAATACCCAATTATGAATTTTAATATTCAAAAATCCATAAAAAGCTCTCGTTTAAAAAGGGCACCACCGGAGTTGTTATTATCCTAGAGTCTCCGGACCACTTCGCGTGTGTGGCTTCAAGCGAACAAAGGCCTCGTTGCGCTGGTCGAACTCTTAGGGCGTTTCCTGGAGAGGCACGCCGGACGCGTGCCGAAGCGTCCAGAGAGCAGAGCGGAAGACCAGGGCACGAGGGGAAGAGCAGAGCAGAGAGAGCGAAAGCGACGTCGTGTGTCGTGCTTTTGTTGCCTGGGGCGTGGTTCCCCAGAGGGCGTTTCAGGTTTCCCGAGGGACTGCCTTTCTAAACTTTAATGTCTAAAAGAAAATCTATTTGCATGTATTATAATCAAATATTATCCACAATCAAACCTCAGTGGTCAAACAGTTGTACCGTTCTAAGTTAAGCATTTGGTAACAGGAAACAATTACTAGTCAGGATAAGTGGGTGACATTTATACATTAATGGCATTTCGACGATGGTATGTAATACTTATTTCGTCCACTTGGGGGAGCTCAGGTTACATGAGGAAAGCTTAGATTAACCCAAAACAATCTTTCCTTAGGAAATGGGGAATTCAGCTGGATAATTAATAGAGTATAGTATGACATTTCTTTATCAACATTTCTAAAGGAATTGTGTGAGAAAGTATTGTGAACAAGCATGGTTACACATAAGATGAAAGCTTACTTTCATTAGTTCTCCTCTGCCGTATGAGTCAAACGCTTCCCACAATCGAACCTCCATTCTCATTGTTTAGCCCTTGTTTATTTCCCTGATGTATTTAACCACCCTTTTATATCGCATTAGTTAGTTAATAAATTCACTGTAATCAAGAATTGTGTGTTGCCTATTTCTACGTTCCTGCCAAGAGAATTGACCCTTTAGATATGAGACTGACTGATTGATTTAAGAGAATTGAGCGATTATTAACTAACTGATCACTAGTAATAATTGTATAATTATTAAAAGCTACCTAGAGGTCCGGAGACTCTAGGATTATAACAACTCCGGTGGTTCCCTTTTTAAATGAGAGCTTTTAATGGATTAACATATTTTTGAATATTAAAATTCATAACTGGGTATTAATTCTCATAAATGTATTAAAATTCATAGCTAATTTAGCCATGTTACATTTATTATGTGTTCTTTTGATTACTTATCGTGATGTTTCTCTTTTTAGTTTTCCGGGGTTGGTCATCATCCTCTGTTGGATAAAATGGAGTTAAGATTTGATGTCTTCACAAGAAATGGCAGAAATTTGAAATATTTCAAGGTCTACCTATAAATCTTTTAGGGAGCGTCACCCTGCGGGAATCCCTATCGGATTCTTCCACCTGTGATGTGTCCTGTCCCTTGCTGGCCCTATACCTGGCCATACTATAGCTATATAACACCAGAAACCTGTTTAACACCAATATAGTGCATACTTACACTATGTGTGGCAGAAGTAGGTGAAAGAAAGTATTGGTTGCACATACAGTATATAGATTTGGTATTATTTGAATAATTTATCTGTTTCAGACATTTTTTGGCCAGGATGCCAGCATTGCTTTGTGGCCAATAGCAATATAGAACCTTTATAAACACAGGGAGATACATTGAATGTAATTGATATGTAGTTCATAAAGAAATCTAAATGGCTCAAAATCTTGGAAAAAATCTTACCTCGTCGCTCCACTCAAGCCATTTTGAGGGTGCTGCCTCCACTTCATTCTCTGTTATAAAGTGCAGTACAACATACTGCTTTGTTGCCTGGAAGAGTTAAAAAAAAACACAAATGCAAAAGTCACAGATGGAGCACAAGTAGCATCTGAATTTGGTCAGGAGGGACAAAATCAGAATAAAGGGGATAAATGATTAACAAAGTGCAGGGCCCCATAATTAGCCTTGTTGACCTAAAAGACTAAACACTGGAGACATTTTGTCTACTCATTTGACTATCAGCAGCCATTGTGTATGTTTTAGGAGATTGTTGTGGAAGACGAGTGGACTGAGATTGAGGCCAGGGCTTGTAAGTGGACCGAGACCTGGACCAGCAGGAGGACTGAGAATTTGACTGGCACTGGGATTGAGGCTGAGGAGGGGCGGAAGGTAAGACCTGGACTGACATGAGGGCAGAAGCCCTGACATTGACCTGTGCTGACAGGAGGACTTAGGCTGACGCAGGACTGAGGCTGGACTGGCGGAAGGATTTAGGCTCAGGGAACGCTGGAGATGAGACCTTTACTGGCATGAGGCAGAAGGACTAAGATTGAGACCTGGACTGGCAGAAGGATTTAGGCTCAGGGAACGCTGGAGATGAGACCTTTACTGGCATGAGGGCAGAAGGACTAAGATTGAGACCTGGACTGGCAGAAAGATTTAGGCTGAGGGAGGGCTGGTGATGAGACCTTTACTGGCATGAGGGCAGAAGGACTAAGATTGAGACCTGGACTGGCAGAAGGATTTAGGCTCAGGGAACGCTGGAGATGAGACCTTGACTGGCATGAGGGCAGAAGGACTAAGATTGAGACCTGGACTGGCAGAAGGATTTAGGCTGAGGGAACGCTGGAGATGAGACCTTGACTGGCATGAGGGCAGAAGGACTAAGATTGAGACCTGGACTGGCAGAAGGATTTAGGCTCAGGGAACGCTGGAGATGAGACCTTGACTGGCATGAGGGCAGAAGGACTAAGATTGAGACCTGGACTGGCAGAAGGATTTAGGCTGAGGGAGGGCTGGGATGAGACTGACTGGCATGAGGGCAGAAGAACTGAGATTGAGACCTGGACTGGCAGAAGGATTTAGGCTGAGGGAGGACTAGGGGTGAGAAAGTACAGAGACGTGGACTGACATGAGGGCAGAAGGACTGAAATCTGGAGTGGCAGGAAGATTGAGGCTGAATGTGAAACCTTAACCGTCAGACTCAAGCTGTCAACATTCACAAGGTGTGAAGGATGGTGACTAAAACCCTAGATCCGTGAGCTTCTTCAACTATGAATGCCCTCCTCTTAAGGGTGTTCTCTTCAACAAGCTGCATTCTCGAATTCCGGATGTTGGCACGGAAAGTTCCATAAACACGGGAGTCACAGGGTGTCATCAGATATGGCTGCAGGTTGGTGTAAACTCTACACAGGACAGTCCCACCGCTCACAGAAACAACCTCACAGCATTCCTCATCAGTGAGCATGAAGACTTTAATTGCTGACCCCTGCAAGATGCAGGAGAGAGTGTACGTTGTAGACCAGAAATCGTTGGCCATACAGAATTGCTCCTTTTTCCGCAAAGTACCTCAGGAGATCATGTGCATAGGAACTGTGAAGCACACCTTTCAACACAATCTTCCCTGTGTACAGAGCAAACTGGCGGAATTCTGTTGCTTTCCAGCGGTCAAGGTCCTCCAGTCCCTTAGTTTTCTGGCAAAACAGTCAGTCCCTCGTCCGGCCGCTCCTCGAGAGGAGAAGCCTCCGCGGCGCTCGTCAGCTCCGTTCACCCCGAGTCCTCCTCGGGGGATCGACGACAAGGAGAAGAAGGAGAAGAAGAAGAAGGAGTGGAACGAGAACGACGAGACGGCTGCTGCCGCTGACCCTGGCGTCCCGAGACCGCCGCAGCGGCCTCCTCCCGCAGAGAGTGGCGGCTGGCCGGCAAGAGAAAGAGGTGTCAGTTGTGCCCTCTGAAAAAGGATCGCAAAACGCACACCGTCTGCCGCGGGTGCATGAAATTTCTCTGCAAAAGCTGCGCGCTCCTTTATGTACATTTGTATGGTCAAAGATCCTGAATTCCACTGATAAAAGTTGAACCTACCATTTGCCAACTTTAACCAACTTAATGCTAAACCCACAGTTGGAATTTCCTGCCTTAGCTCAAGAAAATGAAATAAAGAATAATAATAAAGATTTGCTATAAGAATAGAATTACAGTGTTTATAATGAAAGGCAAATAAAGAACTAAACTAGGTGGAAGTACTGGCCTGTCTGAATATTTATTATATCTCATTTGCAACTGCATTTTGTTTCTTTTAGGGCTTCCTGGGATCGTTGCCTCACTCAGATGGCTTAGAGGCCACGAAATCCTCAAAGGACCAGCTGGACCCTCACAAGCTCAATGTGCTCATACGTATATCTGGCTCCTGCACACCATCAGTGTTCTTGCTCTCACTACATGTCAACGGGGTCAGACTAAATAAATATTTTTTCACAAGAATATTTGTTTAAAATATTGTTCTACATTAAATAATTGGCTACTTTTGTACTTCACAAATTGACTGCTGTGTTAATGTGAAATGACATGTAGACAGCACAGTTGTTAAGCAAGTCTGAATGTTTGTGTTATTTGTTGTTTTATCATTACAGCTCCTTGGCTGAATGTACAGTAGTGTTTATGTAATGTTTTTGATCATGTTGTAATGGAAGAACTGAGCTGGGAGGGGTCCTTGTGGAATACCATTTCACCTGAAGCTAAAAAGTTAGCATTATCAGAACAGTTAGACATGATGTCATATTGTGTTTCAGCAACTTTAAACAAAATTAAAAATCAGACAATGGTTATTAATTCATTAGAGGTAATATTGCTTTGATATAGACAAAATATTTCCTTTTCCCTTCCACAGATGCTGTGCAGTCGCAGTAAATGCAACGAGTCCTACTCAACGATAACCGACCCTCTACTCCACAGGATAAGGATTGTGACATTTTTCAGTTTCAGTTTGGTTCCACCATTTGTACTGCATGCTTGTGACGAGTACCTCCACCACATTTGAGTAAGCGCTTGGACTGCCATACCAACGAGCCTGGCTGCCGTTGCTGTCAGAGTTGCATGTTTGGTACCCTGTAGACCTGTGTTTGAATCTGGGCAGGGTGACTGCTCTCGCCTTTGTCCACATATGGTGTCAGAAGTGGGACGGCCGTGAGGTCATCTGAGCTGTGCCCAGAGTCCGGACCGTGTGAGGGACCCCCATGGGTAACATTAATGATGGGATGTGTATAGTGTACTTTTCAGTAATACTGATCATATGTCATCATTTTACTGATTTTATTTTTATTTGAAGGTATTTTGGTCAAGATGTGATACATGCTGCTGTACCTTTTAATGTACAGGAATTTCTTTTTGTAATGTAAACAAAAATTAAAGTTTTTTGTTGTCTGTATGTGTGTGTGTTGTAAAATACATTTTAAACTAATTTTTTTTATTATGCTAAAAAGGCATTTTGCAAGATATTTTTAATGCATTAATGATGCATTATTCTCACACTGAATGGTTTCATAAAGCAGCTTCCCAAGATATTAATAGTGGCTCTTGGAGTATACTAGTAATAAATTACTAATATGCTGAAATGCTAATAAAAATGTTCAGGGAACACATTTAAAATATATTTAAACTGTTCTTCAAGTATAGCACAAAATGGTTCAATTTAAAAAAAGTATATTTAAATTACAGTAAAGGTACTTAAAATAGGTCCATTTTAACACAACTAAGTATATTAAAATATATTGCAATTATCTTAAAGTTGACTAAGTATTTCCAAAATAACACATTTAATATACACTTAGTATAGTACAATTAAAATAAGTGCATCCAAAAAAGTGCTACTTAAGTATATTTCTTTTTCACTTGGGGGAAACAGCTGATCAGATGAGTTCATACTTATTCGGCAAGTGTTTCCACCTCCCATTTAGCGCATTTACTCTTTTTCGACAAAGGCAAAAAACACCTCAAGCGAGCGTAAAAACTTTTTTGCGAAATTAAGGATTTTGTTTGGGAAAGCTGCCGTTTCCATCAACCTTTTCTAATGAGATAGTCTACTTCAAAATGCACATAAAAAACCACAGCTAAATTCCATTTAGAAAAGTATCCTATAAAGTAACTATCAGATCACATTGGCTGAAAAGGTTAAAGTTCATGGCCTGTCCTGTTGAAAAAAGATACATAAGCACTGGGCTAGGCTACTGCTATTTAAAGTTTTTGTGACACAACAACAATTTCCTGCGGTGTTTCTGAGAGCCTTTGGACTGAATAATAAGATTACTGTCATTTTGTTGTTTCCACTGGTTCTGCTTTGTTATTACCATTGTAGGAAAGTGTTTAGGCCTACTGTGATGAGGGATGACATCCGTTTTCAGTGCAAAACAATGCAGGAGTCTTACTTATCAGTCTAGGCATAACGCTGGTTTCAGGGATGTGAGAGTCATTAGTAATAACCCTCCTTCCACCACAGCTTAGCTGGGAAACTCTCTCCGTAGAAGCACAAAGGGACTTGAAGACTAAAAACTGTCTGTCGTGAGCTTGCAGGCGCGCATGAAGATATTTTCGCTTAGGGGTGCAGCACTGTAGAAATGCACGCATGACACGACTGTGCTGGCACGCACTTACACACTTTCCTTCAGCACAGAGTGGTTACAAGCATGGTCGTATGAGGTCACCGAGGTCCGGACCTCCGTAATTACATGTATGTATAAAATCATTCGAATAAAAACCATTGATAGCACGATCAATGTAAATGGAAGCCATGCGGGCGCAGCTGACCGTCGCTACCCTCATTTCAACTTGAAGTACTGTTCCAAGCTCAGTGTCCACTCTGGGAAAACACATGAAGCACATGAAAACCTTGTGCGTGCACCGCTGCTTGCGGGCAGAATTTTGGACGATACATTTTGTGAATTTCGGGGCGGGTGAAATAGGGTGAAGGGTCTCCCCATTAAGAGAGACGCTGTGCGCTTTTACGCACGAGGAGGCACAGCAGCATAACTTCATATTTAAGTCTCCCGACACAGGATCAATTAATATTTTGAGTTCCTCTACACATCCAAAAGGTCTGGCACACAGTCCAATTCAAAACTGTTTGGAGTAAAGCAGCCGGCCTCCAGATCAATCCTGAGCTCCATTAGTGCGGGTGTAAGGTTTTAGCACATACAGTGTCACAAATCTCATGTTTCAGCGGCATTCATTTGTTGTTGAATGTACAAAAATCTGTATGCTATTCATTTAATATTTATTTTCAAATAAAAGGTCATGAAAATATTGTCTTGAAAGATGTCTGTTTGTTAGGCCTACCAGTATCAACATATACCAGCTTGTGTCACTGACTGTGCTGCTGGATGAAAGACGAGTGACGAGGAGGGCAGAGCCGAGTCTCCGGTGTCCAGCTGTCTGTCCCTGAAGCGTGACCAGTCCAGAGAGATTCCTCTTGAACAATTCAACACAAAGTAAGAGTTCTCCTTATTCTGTTAGCCTTGTGGAATAAATCAAGCGACCGGATGTTTTAGATGTGGGGCATAATAGATGCACGGTCAGAACGTCTTGATATTAGAGTGTGCAAATATTAGTGGCTCTCAAACTTTTTCTGTCATGCCTCCATTTGGAAGAAGAAACATTTGCAACAGAAAACAGACTTGTAATCACATAATATGACCATAAACACATGGGAGTTTCCAGATCAGACTCTTCATTATGCGGCTAAATTTTGTGCCAATTGAGTAATAATCTACAGAAGCGTCATATGGTGCGCCACTGCTTTCAGTGCCTGATGTGAACTTGTGTCACTGATTTCCTTGTTCTAAATATTACAGACTGAACCTTTAATAAAATAATAATAGGGATCTACTGACAGAAATGCACTATAATATCCATAACTATGTTTTCAGTGGTGTATAAGGACATAATAACATACATACATAATGAACCAGTATGTTTTTAGAGAAAACCGCCATGTTTCTACAGTAGCCCAAAAGGACAAACTGCTCTACAGAGCGCGTTTCGTCACTACGTTGAATACGTACGAAGTAAATCAGTAGTAGTCTTCTGGTTTGTTTGAAGTAAAAAGAGAAGTGAAATTTGGACAAATAAGAGGACCACATATTCAGCACAAGAGCCGACAAAGCGTGTCGGACACCTTAGCTGCTGCTCTGTGCTTGCAAAGGGAGGAGTGAGTGATGACTGATGATGCATTCAGTTGTGTTGGAATAATCTGATTTTTTTTCTCTCCTTGAATCTTTATTGCAAAAAGAGAAATAAAGGGAAATAAAGAATTATACAGAACAGAAATAATAAAAACTTTGCCAGGGGTAGTCTATATTATGTTAAGATATTAAAAGAGGAAAATTGTCTTGGCACATGCAGAGATTTTGGGAACTAAATGGAAAAGAAAGGCCTCTGCTTGATTAAATCAACTTCACTTTTACAAATCTCTACATTACAGTATCGTGCATTTCCAGTTTTTACTACATTTCTTCTGGTCCAAATGCAAGGATTCATGGAGTACGACATATAAGGACAGAATCGATATGTAAAATGTTATTTTTCTCTGGGACGTTCGCCCAGGTTTGGACAGGGCAGATCAAAAAGGGTTAATGTGTGAGGATGTTTGTGTTCCAGCAGTTGGATAATAGTATTGCCTCCAAATTTTGGGAGTGATTGATTGCTTCTTATGTAAGAAAACGTAGACAAAGAGGAGGACATGTTCTGTGTATAAAAATGTGTAGATTCAAATTTGCTCAAAGGATCACCACCTCCTCTGTCTTTCTACCGTTTCATAAACACCATGCTGTGTGAAAGGTTCTGTCACTTCCTGTACTTTATCAATCAGAATTCTGACGATGTCATAATGTTGATGATGTCATAAACACCATTCTGAGGGGAATGTGATGTCACTGCCTGTACTTTATGACATCTTCAACATTCCAAAGATCAAAGTCACTGAGGGAACACATTTTAATACTTCAACTGTTCAATCTAACACCTGAATCATTTACAACTGAGCTTCGTGTACAGAGCCCAGAAAAAGAAACTTGTTGAAAAATGGATATGGACTTAGAAGCAGTCATTCAACAACTTGAAGGCATTAATATCCAACTGCAAAGGTATCCGAAACAAGATCAGAAAAAACAACTGGCAGAGCACCATGAAAATAGCCGAACTCAAAAAGATTTGGATGCAATGCCCATGGCTGTGAAAGTGGCAAAAGAAGCCATTTTAATAGCCAAGGAAGCTTTGGGAAAAGAACTTCAGGAGCTAAACCATATGCGACCTGACAAAGCCTGGGATGAGAAGTGTAAGAACATCAAGGCAGAGCACTTAGCAGCAAGCCAGCAAAATGGGGCACTGCAACAACAGATTCAGGAGCTCAGGAAAAAACTCCAAAATGAACCAGCTTTGGAGGAAATGTGTAAGGTCATGAAGGAGGAAACTGAGGTCGTGAGGCTCCAGAATTACAGCATACAAGAGGAGATCCAGGAGCTCAAAGAAAAGTGCAGAAATTTAAATGCTTTGGATGAAATGTATAATCAACTGAAAGCAGAGAATGTGGCGATTAGCCAGCAAAATGACAACCTGAGACAAGAGATTCAGGAGATAGCCAAAGATCTCCGTAATGAAAAGGCTCTGCAGGAAATGATTGATCAAATGGAAGTGTCAACAGTGGCCATCAGCCAGCAGAACGCTGCACTGAAAGAACAACAGCAGAAGCTCTACAAAGATTTTGAAGATCAAAAGATGTTCAGTGTCGTGTATGGGGAGAAGTTGCACGTCATGGAATTTATGCGCCAAGAAAATGAAAACCTCAAACTACTCATTCAGAGCCTTACAAGAAGGATCCAGAACAGAAAAGCCATGAAGGACAAGTATAAAGCCCTGAAATCAGAAAAAAAAGATGTTTCTGCAAAACGAAATGAGCTTCTTAAAGAACTTCGTTCGCTCTACTCAAAGCGTGATAGCATGCCAGTCTATGAAGGCAAGTTTGGTCCACTGAGACAGGAGATTGAAGCCTTAAGAAGACACAACGATGAACTCCATCAAGAAATCAAACAGCGCATTGAGGAGATGGAAAACAAAACCGTCATAGACGAAATGTATAAAGCAATGAAAGTAGAGAAAAAGAATCTAACTCAGCGAAATAACATCCTGAAAAAAGAAATTCAGAAGGTGGAGAAAAGGCTTGTAAAGGAACAAGCTTTGGTAGACAAGAATAATGTCATGAAAGAAGAAAATGAAGCCTTGAGCCAACAAAACCACACATTACAACTCGAGGTTGAAGAGCTCTACGCCAGACTACAAAGTGAACAAATGCTGGAGGTCATGAATAAATCGCTGACAATGGAAAAAGATGCCATGGTCCGAGGAAAGGACGTACTTCGACAAGAGGTCCAGGAGCTCAATGAAAAGTTGAACAGCAAAAAAGCTTTAGAAAGTGCGGGCACCGCGATGAAGGCTGAGAAAGATAACATCGACCAAGAGCCCTCCGCACATACGACGCTTAGCTCACCTGTGAGGCTGGGAAAAATCCAACCTACCACAAAAAAGTGCTGGTTCAAATCTGGGCCTGACTCTGATTTTTGTCTGCGTTTCTGTGTGGACTTTCTATGTTTTACCCCGTGTCTGTGCAGATTCTCTCCGGGTGCTCCGGCTTCCCCTACATCATAAAACAATTCTAATTCTAAATTGGCCTAAAAAAAACAAACAGTACCTAAAAGCAGGGCAGCACGGTGGTGCAGTGGTTAGCACTGTCACCTCAGAGCAAGAAGGTCCAGGGTTCAAACCTTGGTCGTCTGCGTTTCTGTGTGGAGTTTGTATGTTTCTCCCCGTGTCTGCGTAGGTTCTCTCCGGGTGCTCCGGCTTCCCCTACATCATAAAACATATTTATAATATAGATTCTAAATTTGCCTAAAAAAACAAACAATACCTAAAAGCAGGCAGCACGGTGGTGCAGTGGTTAGCACTGTCACCTCAGAGCAAGAAGGTCCAGGGTTCAAACTTTGGTCGTCTGCGTTTCTGCGTGGAGTTTGTATGTTTCTCTCCTGGTGCTCCGGCTTTCCCCCCACCGTCCAAAGACATGCAGGTTAATTGGTGACTCTAAATTGTGCTTACATGTGAGTGGATGTTTGTTTCTATGTGCCCTGTTATGCTGTTCAATTTTCTCACCTCTTCACCACCTCTCCAGGTGTTCCATTTTCCTCCTTATATAATATGTACATTCGAAAATGACCTAAAAAAATAAAAAATAAAATAAAAAAATTTGATTATTTCTGGTTATTTATTAAGAAATAGTTGGTAGTTTATAGTTGTTCCAATTTTGATGTGTTTTTGCTAAAAAAGATCACATTTTTCCCACAACCACTTCTCTGCACTGGCTCCCTGTATAATCCTGAATATAATTTAAAATCCTTGTGCTCACCTACAAAGCCCTTAATGGTCAGGCACCATCATATCTCATATATCATAGGGTATCAAGAACCGGTTCCAAGTTAAGAGAGTGCATGTCCGAGGAAAGTTGGTATAAACATCTTAAAGATCTTAAAGTGTTATAAGTTATTTTCTATACAAATTGGCTGTTGGAGCAATGATGATTTCACACAGGCAGAAGTGGATGGTACCTTCTGGCCTTGAGCTGCATTAGCGTCCGGTGATCTAGCAATCTGTTCCTTTATAAAGTCTAGGTGCTTGTGCAGCTCCAGGCCATTGTCGTTCACCAGGTAGTCAAACATTTGTAGAGAGGCAGTCTCGTGCTGCAACAAAAGCCTTGACGCTAGTAGCTCTTATCAGTTATAGGAAGTTTTGCGTGTCTGTAAACAACTATGTCTCTTCGTTCTGTCCAGTTAAATATGGTGTGCCTCAGGGGATGGTCTTAGGACCCATTTTGTTTTCCTTGTACCTGCTTCCCCTTGGACATATTATTCATAAACATGGCATTTCTTTTCATATTTATGCTGATGACACACAAATGTACTTGCCTGTCAGATCCACAGACCAGTTCACTTACCGACTGCCTTTGTGAAGTTAAAAAATGGATGTCAAATAATTTCCTCCAGCTGAACTCAGACAAAACAGAAATCCTGGTCATTGGGTCCCAGCATATGGCAAAACAAATCCTGCCATCTGCTGGTTCCTGTTGAATAAGGCCTAAATCCTAGATTGATTGCATAAGGCCTAATTCCTAGATTGATTGTTAGGTTCTTTTTCTATATTTATACACCTTCTTTTTCTATATTTATACACCTTCTTTTTCTATATTAATACACCTTATCAATGGTTTGCAATATGTTATAACTAACTGAGTGTTTAAGGAGTGAGTTTAAACTCATATTTTATTCTTATACCCTGTGTGTTTATCATACATTATTCCTACTGAGTGTATAACTACTGAGTGTTTAGGGAGTGAGTTTAAACTCATATTTTATTCTTATACTCTGTGTGTTTATCATACATTATTCCTATACTCTGTGTATTCATGAACGCGTGCTTTTTAATGAGCAGAGAAGCTGCTCAGGCCGCGCAGGCAAAACCTAGCCAACCGTAACCCGCTCATTAGAAGCAAGGCACATGCAGAAAGTCACGTACGGCAGGGCTGAGATCATCGCGAACTGAAGCCAAGAATGAGATCATGACATGTTGTGATTTATGGCAACTGGTACGGCTAGGTACTGCATGAAACCAAGCTCTGCGCTGCCGAAAGAAAACTTGTATGAGACAAAGCACTCTCATGGTTGGCATTAATAAATCATGTAATTGTTCATTGAATCACGTTACACACGTATGAAATATGTTATTCCTTATTAATTCTTTTAAAAAATACGATTGTAAGTGTTTAAGTTTTAATGGTGTCAAACTATGCCTGTATGTTTGTTTATTTATTTATTACAGGGACAGTGCATATTCATAAACATTTCTGTCAATATGCCAGAATTAGCCTAAAGGCTATTTTTCATCTGCAGTCCCTAGACAGATGTTAAGAGTCACCCTAAAAAAGATTACATAGTATATAGCACTAAAAAATTAAGATACATTTAGTAAAATATCAATTATATTAAAATATACAATCTAAACACATCAAAACAACAATCGGACAAACATCACGTAAAAACATGACACACATAAGGAAAAAAAAACAAAAAAAAAAAGTCAACAGTGTGCATCAAGGGCATGTGTAGTAATAGGTTAATGTTGACAGCTCTGATGATCAATAAGCCATTTCCTTAACTGAATCTTAAATGAACTATACGTGTTTATATTTCTGATAATTATGGGGGTGAGGTTCCACTCAGCAGCAGCTAGAACAGAAAAAGCAGTATGACCAAATACACTTTTCCTAAAGGGAATGATACAATCTCCCCTAGCTGCACCTCTGGTCCTGCAGGAATCAGCTGTTCGGGTATTGACAAACTGTTGGAGGGGAGGGGAAGATAAACCATGAATAATTTTATAAATAAGACATAGATTTGAGTATTTAACCATATTATCCCAACTGAGCAATCTATTTTTGTAATATTGGACAGTGATGAGAACTAATGAGTGTTTAAGGAGTGAGTTTAAACTCATATTTTATTCTTATACCCTGTGTGTTTATCATACATTATTCCTACTGAGTGTATAACTACTGAGTGTTTAGGGAGTGAGTTTAAACTCATATTTTATTCTTATACTCTGTGTGTTTATCATACATTATTCCTATACTCTGTGTATTCATGAACGTGTGCTTTTTAATGAGCAGAGAAGCTGCTCAGGCCGCGCAGGCAAAACCTAGCCAACCGTAACCGTCATTAGAAGCAGGCACATGCAGAAAGTCACGTACGGCAGGGCTGAGATCATCGCGAACTGAAGCCAAGAATGAGATCATGACATGTTGTGATTTATGGCAACTGGTACGGCTAGGTACTGCATGAAACCAAGCTCTGCGCTGCCGAAAGAAAACTTGTATGAGACAAAGCACTCTCATGGTTGGCATAATAAATCATGTAATTGTCATTGAATCACGTTACACACGTATGAAATATGTTATTCCTTATTAATTCTTTTAAAAAATACGATTGTAAGTGTTTAAGTTTTAATGGTGTCAAACTATGCCTGTATGTTTGTTTATTTTTTATTACAGGGACAGTGCATATTCATAAACATTTCTGTCAATATGCCAGAATTAGCCTAAAGGCTATTTTTCATCTGCAGTCCCTAGACAGATGTTAAGAGTCACCCTAAAAAAGATTACATAGTATATAGCACTAAAAAATTAAGAACATTTAGTAAAATATCAATTATATTAAATATACAATCTAAACACATCAAAACAACAATCGGACAAACATCACGTAAAACATGACACACACATAAGGAAAAAAAAACAAAAAAAAAAGTCAACAGTGTGCATCAAGGGCATGTGTAGTAATAGGTTAATGTTGACAGCTCTGATGATCAATAAGCCATTTCCTTAACTGAATCTTAAATGAACTATACGTGTTTATATTTCTGATAATTATGGGGTGAGGTTCCACTCAGCAGCAGCTAGAACAGAAAAAGCAGTATGACCAAATACACTTTTCCTAAAGGGAATGATACAATCTCCCCTAGCTGCACCTCTGGTCCTGCAGGAATCAGCTGTTCGGGTATTGACAAACTGTGTGGAGGGAGGGGAAGATAAACCATGAATAATTTTATAAATAAGACATAGATTTGAGTATTTAACCATATTATCCCAACTGAGCAATCTATATTTTTGTAATATGGACAGTGATGAGAAATACATGGTTTCTTATCCAGAGTTTAACAGTTTTTGTAAAGTGATTGCAGAGGTTTCAAAGATGTAATACTAGCTTGTGCCAAATGGGTAGACAGTAAGTGATGTGTGAGAAAATCATAGAGTGCATGTACATTTTTGTGCCTGTGTGGACATTTGATGGCGAATGTGTCTAAAGTTTCTGAGACTATATTTAATTCGATTACAGACCATTTTACATGTGATGAAGATGATAACTTTGAATAAAACTCCCAGATATTTGTATTCTGACACGATCTGCAATTTTTCCCCTGAAACAAAAATATCTGGCTCAACACTGAAGTTTTTGTGGGACTTAGTAAAAAAACATTGCTACTGTTTTGATGTATTCAGCTGCAGGCAGGAGGTTTCAACCAAGCTGTGATGCTATCCATGGAGTTAGTGAGCTTCTCAACCACCTGAGCGATATTCCTACCGTGTGCATAGACTATGGTGTCATTAGCATACATCTGCACAAAAACATCAGGACAGCGAGTGGGAGGTCTTTATATAAATGGAGAATAACCAGAGGCCCTAAATTAGATCCCTGAGGAAGACCGGTGGACAGACTCAAGGCCGCTGATTTAGATGATTGAACTCTGACATGCTGGGAACGGTCAGTGAGATAAGACTCAACCCATTTAAGTGCATCTGAGGAAAAATTAAAATTACATAATTTTGTCAGTAAAATTTTATAATTAACAGTGTCAAAAGCCTTCCTGAGATCCAGAAATACCGCCAACAACCCCACCTTGATCTAACAGAGCTCTTATATTTTCAGTAAGGAAACAAGTCGCAGTCTCGGTGGAGTATTTTGCTCTAAAGCTAAACTGCATAGGGTGGAGAGCATAGGGAGTGGTGTTTAGATGGTTAATAATTTGCTTCGCAATCAGTTCTCGGCAATCTTAGACACTGTGGGCAATATATATGGCCTGTAGTTTGACATGGAATGAGGATCTCCACTTTTAAAAACTGGAACAAAACAGCTGGTGTTCACATGCTTGGGAACAAATTTTGAGAAATGGACAGATTAATAATTTTGGTGATGGGGGGTGTAATGATGGACTTAAAGCCGAGCATCACCGTATCTATATCAAAAATATCTTTGCATCTCGAGGGTGCTGAGTGATTTAATGGTTGTGCACTTCTAGTTCTGCTGATATTAAATACGTGAAAACTGATTGACTGTGTCTATTGGCGGAGTAATACGTTTCAGGTGTAAAACAGCTTGCTATGTTAGCCACAGAATCAATAAAATGATGAT
>NW_024042537.1:0-39334 GCF_014851395.1 Micropterus salmoides | reverse complement strand
CTTATTTAAGAAAGGCAGGGGCAGTGGTGGAGGCATTTGGCAGCAGAAAAGAATTTTCCATAATGTGTGACTCCATGTTTACTTTGAGGTCAGAGTCCAAAGAAGCTGTTCAAAGTATATTAAGCAACCTATCAGGCTCTATGTTCACTGTAGCAGCAAGAGCTAACTGTGTATTTCTCATTTCACAAAGCTCAAGGCGATGTCTTCTGATGTCTTGAATCTAACACAGTACAAAAACTGAAACTGTAAATTGATTATCAAAAAATTGATTAATCAACTTGTTGTTTTCAGCTCTATTCCCATTCACCAGTATTTGGCCATTATTTTCAGTCACTTTCAAAATACCTTATTTTATTATTTCCATACACTTAATGGATCAATGTAGATGAGTAGACAACTGTCTGGCCTACTGTAGCCCATTGTATCCCTCTTTTAAATGACTTGCTATTAAAAAGTTGGGGAAAGTAACCAAGTACATTTAATTAAATACTCTGTGCTACTTGTGCAACTAATACTAAACTACACAGTTACTTAGTCATTTTGTTTGTTAATGACACTAAAAATCCAGTCCACTCTGAGTTTGAGTTGATAAACCTAAAGTGTTGACGTGTTGCACAGACAGCATTTTGCTGTGTTGTTTATGATTTGCGATGTGATGATCAAGGGTCTAAAGACAGAGGGTGTCAAATGCTGTAGAGATTGAAAAACCCTTTTGATGCAATTTGTGATTTATGACTATTCAGTATATAACTGACCTGAGTTGACATGCTTACTGTGTTTAGTATGTAAAGTAGGGCTGTAACTAACGATTATTATTATTATTGGTATTATTATTATTTTCAAAATTTAATATAAAAAGAAGGAAAAAATATGTGAAAATGATTTCCAAATTGCTTGTTTTGTCCAAAAGTTCAAATCCCATCAAAGAGAAACCAGCAAATACATTTGTGAAGCTGGGGCCAGAAATTTTTGGCATTTTTGCTTTTTTTTGTCAAACTGATTAATCACTTAATCATTTCAGCTCTAATGTAATGTAGACAAAACAAATCTCCACATATACACATATTCATGCATCAGTTTTGAGAAAAGCATCTATAAAGTAATAATCGATTATCAATGGTGGATTGTAACTATGTACGTTCTCTGATTATTTTTTTTTTACTATTTTTAGAATTTTTGCAAACCAATCAATCAATCGATTAATGGAGAAAATAATGAGCAGATTAATCCATAATGAAAATAATTCACAGTTCAAAATGAGCTTCAGCTCAACAACAACAGAAAAATCCTGCTTTACATTAATGCACGAGGAATAATAACCTAATGATAAAATATATAATAAAACAACTGTAACAGGGGACTTTTTACTGCATGAGTACTTTTAATGTGTGAAGTACATTTTCCTGACACTTATGCTTTTCAATGTAGGACTTTACTCTGTGTGTTTATACATATTAGTACTTTTACTTAAGTAAAGGATCTTCATACTTCCTAAAACACTGATTATAACATATTCAACAATGAAATGCATTAATGTGACTGCAATAAGGAGCACTTTTACCTATGATAAAGTACATTAAACTGCATTTTGCTGCTAAAATTTTAGTGCATTTTGTAACGCAGATCTAACTTCATGCACCACATCTTGGATGTGAGGGTGCTGCAGTGATGTAAATGTATGCAGGTAATGGTAGCATTTTTGCGTGTCAAATAACACACATGATCACTCTTAACACCCACAATAAATTCTACATCTGCCCTCACAGTAACAACAGTGATTAAATACATTTCCCACAATGCGCGCTTCCGGAAATGTTTTCACATTCACAGCAGGCACGGAAATCTCGCCTTCCTGCTTTTAAGCAACATAAATACTTACAGGAGTTACAGAAAACTGTAAAAACATCCACGTGATATCCAAAGCAGCGATGAGGTAGACGATGTAAATGATTTTCATCCTCTTTGGTTGGTCTTCAGCGTTAGTCTGGGAGGAAAGTGAAGCTCTGGAGGTTTCCTCGGTTGTTTCTCCTCTTCGACTCATTTTGTTTTTTTGCAGAAAACTCACCAAACGTTTTGGTCACATTAATGTTAATGTTCTGTTACCGAACCGCAGATATGGAACAGGCAGGGGAATCAAACTGCGAGGTGCAAGTTGTCCGGTAAAATATTCTCTGACCTGCACTTTCGTTAGCGAACTTCTCGTTAGTTGCACTTTGGAACCGACAAGGAGGCGTTACCTTAGTAACGTTACTTGTGAAAACGTGATTACCGGTAGTTACGAAGGGTGATAATCAAAAGTGGAAAAACCGGAGTTTTGGTTTAAGTACTGTTCTCCTAAACAACTGGATCTGTCCCTGACTTTTTTTTATTAAGGTCGTACTTTCAGTCAAAATCTGCTTTATTGGTCAAGGTTTAAGTAAAAGTATTGTACCACACAGTAGTAATACTCAGGTACATGCATTGGCAGTTCCTTAGGTAAAAATGTTTAAGTATAATCTGAAAAATGTACTTAAAGTGCAGTAAAATGTCCTCTGTTATAGTATTATTTAATACTTTGATTATTATTACTCATGCAGTAATGCTAAATTAGAATTGTACAGTTGTAGTTGGTTGAGGTGGAGCCCATTTTGAACAGTTTTTATCAGACTGCAACTCATGAGTTATGGATTAATCTGCTGATTAATGTTTCCATTATTCGACTTTTTTTTTTAAGAAATCAGAAAGAAAAGTGCAAAATACCATCACAATTCCGAAGAGCCCAAAGTGAAACCTTCACAGTGCTTTTGTTTTGTTTAGTCCAAACCTCATGATTAAAATAAATTACTAAACTATCTAAAGGAAAAGCAGCAAATCCTCACATTTGACAAGCTGGAGCCATAAAATGTTTGGCATATTTTTATTAAAAATACTCAATTCAGTTATTTTCTTTGCAGACAACATACAATGTCTATATATAAGTCAAGTTTTCTGTAGGTTGTCAACAAATACTAATGTCTTTCTTAGAATTCTCATCATGATGAACAGCAGATGAAACTCGTTCTGGTTTTCAGTTCTCGTTTTGTTTTATTGCAGACACAGAGTCAGTCACACGTCTCAGCAGGGTCACATCTGATTCTGTTATTGCAAGTTTTGGAATGACAGAAGCAGCTTCCTTTAATGAAACAGTGACACAGTGTGCAGTTAGAGTATAGGAAATAAAATAACCACAGGGTGTATCTGCTAAAAGGCAAAGAAGCCAGGTCAGATTTTACAAGACAGTCTCTTACTGCCCTCTTGTGGCAGAATCTAGATTGTATATCCTGCTGAGACTGTGGAAAAATGACAATATGTTCCAGTATTTCTAAATAACATTTGGACCAAAGACGTGGAATTGCAACCTTTTTATATCCATAAAGGTCCAAAGGGTTGTTTGGAGTAATTTTATAAATTATTTGCTTAGAATGTGACAACAGTAAAGAAATCTATAAGCAGAAATAATTGTCTAGATTGTCCTTATTAAATTTGGTGGTCCTATTTCTGTCCACTAAGTGTTTTTTTCCTGCTGGAAGAGTTCATTTTTAAAAACAAAAGTTTTCTCATTGCACTTTTCATACCGAGCAGGTCTAGACCGTACTCTTTGTAATATTATTTACAAAGACCCAACAATTCCCACCACGAGCAAGCACTTGGCGACAGAGGCAAGGAAAAACTATCTTTTAGAAGGCAGAGAAAGCTTGAACAGAACCTTGACTCAGGGTGGGCGGCCATCTGCCTCAACTGGTTGGGGATGAGAGGGAGAGAGGGCGAGGGGGGAGCAGCCGACATAAAATCCACACAGAAATACTAGTAGAAATAGTAAATATTAGTGGTACAGAAAATGAAAATTAGTACTGATAATTATTGTAATATTAATGATGATAATAATAGGGCTAGTAATAATAATTGTAGCAGGGGGTGCTCAGTTGAGTTGGTAATATGCATTGTTGCATTAAACTTTCATAGATTCAGCATTTTTCATTAATAATACATGTGATTCTACGAGTTATTTGTTATCATTTAGGACTGTGAAGGTGTCACTTTGGGTGATTGTGACTGCATTATTTTACAAAGCAAACCATTAATTTATCAATAATTGAATTATCATTAGTTGCAGCCTGATGCAAAATAGTTTATAATAAATAGCTCCACCTCAACCAACAGTAAAATTCTGCTTTTACACAAATGCATCAGTAATAATAAACTAATATAATAATAGGCTAACAGTCATAGACAGATTTATACTTACGTACTTGTACTTTGGTAACATTTTCAAAGCAAGACTAACAGTATTTTTACAGTCACAGTCTGTATACTTCCTCTGCCTGTGACATACACTGAGAAAGGACTTTTCAGTGAGGGATAAGAAATAAGATAGAAACATGTCTGAAAGTTTGAGGACTTTTATTTTGAAGCTACCAAACAGCTCTTTAGGATTCTTATTTTGAAATCCTCAATGGACCTCCTCCCGGAAGTGTGCTCCATCATCTACTCTGATGAGAATCAGTCTTGTGTGTGTGTGTGTTTGGGTGTGTGTGGCTGGAAGAGTGTCAGATGAGGACTGCGGTTCATTAATTAGAGTAAATTACCCTTTCTTGTTTATGGCATATAAATCTCAGAACCCAGAGTGACCATGCAGACCCTCACTCCTCATGTTTACTGGGCTCAGCGACACGGAGAGATTTACCTCCGGGTGGAACTGAGCGATGCAAAGGTAGGACATCCCACAACATTTACCACGACTGGCTGCTTTCAGCCTCAACTTGTCGGTTACCTGCTCACATAATCTCTTTAAATGCCTCTAAACTTTATTTTCTTAATGCTGCGGGTGTAACGTTAGCTAGCTGATGTTTATCTCGCTGTAGCGAAAACCTGGTTTTAAGCTAACAGTTAGCCTAACTGTGTTTGCTAGCATCTAAATGAAGGTGTACAGATATAATAAAATATGACTAACGTTAAATTAAACTAATTATTTAGGTTTGTTAATTCACATTTATCCCGTGTTCAGAAAAGTGTGTATATTTAAGTTATTTGCTGCCCCAAATAACACTGTTGAAAGTGAATTGACAACCTTAATTGTTTGTCGGGTTCATGGACATTAACGTTACCGATTTTTTTTTAAGCACAGTTTAGTTTATTCACAAAAAATTAAATTACAATTTATAGTCATAAGAAATAGGCTAATGCAGACGTGTGAAAAGGGACACCGTGGTAAGCGAGCTGAAGCTTGTATGCAGGGACCCAGATTGTAAGCAAATAGTAGACATGTAACGTTACTGACATATTGTCTAGATAAATACCAACGTTACAAATAAACAAAGCAAATGCAATCTACGTGTCTAAATAACTTAAAGAAGTGTGTTGTCAAAATTAACAGTACAAAACAATATTAACAGCCTCAGTGATGTCTAAAGTAGTGGGTAGCTGACAATGGGAGCTCTAGTTTGGTCCTTGTTTAGTAGCTGCACACCACAGTTAACAACTGGACAACTTGACTTGTGATTTTACCTAAACAATATTATATTATTATTATTATCAGAAGAAAGTATTGAAGTTGAATAATTTGGGTGGGGGCTTTTTTCTTTACCTCATCACTGAGCTTATCGCTGACCACTTGAATTTTCTGTAATTCTGCTGACTGTGTGTTTGCATTAGTAACATGAAATATAGGTTCTCCGCCTCCTCCTCCTGCATCTGTTAGACAAATGTCTTATAAAAGATGCATGGCTTTTTAGTTGTTGTTGTTCTGGATCTTGTTCAGCAGAATGGCTTAAGGGTAATTGAAACAGGCTGGCAGAAGAACGCCTGTCATGCTACACATGTTGGGCTCATTTATATCTATAAGGATGGACTAAATATGAGAAACTCCTAATACAAACACCACTTTACAGCCTCTGACATGCCCATAAAGTGGAATTGACACCAGTTTCTACAAAAACGTATAGTATTCTCTATGTAAATAATATATACAGATGGGGGGGACAAATTTATAGGTAAGCCCAACATAAAGTGTCTTAGTATGGTGTTGGACCACGACATGCCGCCAGAAAAGCTTAATTAATTACACAGGTCTCTGGAAGTCTACTGGAGGGATGGACACCTTGCTTTTAATAGATAATCCCTCTTTTAGTGTTTTGTTGATGGTGGTGGAGAGCACTGTCTGACACGTTATTCCAAAATCTCCCATAGTTGTTCAGTTGGGTTGAGATCTGGTGATTGCGAAGGCCGCAGCATATGATTCACATCATTTTCATACTCGTGGAACCGGGTAGTGAGCCTGCATGCCCTGCGGACGTGAGCATTGTCAGGATAGAAATGTTTCATCTTAGGGTAAAGGTTTGCGGTGACAAGTAGACCCAAACCATGCCAGCAGATTGGACCCCCTTACTGTAGGGGTCTAACATTCAGGTGGGTACTGTTCTCTTGTTGTTCGCCACATGCACTCGCCCACATGTCGAGAATATGGTGAAGAGTGACTCATCTGACCGTGTCACTTTCTTCCACATCTCTGTAGAGCAGTGCCGATGGGTTTTGCACCTCTGAACTCTCAACTGTGCGTTCATCTTTGTAATGAGGGGTTTATGCACCGCAGCTCTACTATAATATCACTGTTTGTGTTATTGTTGACGGACTGTTTGTACCATCAGGGTCCAAAATTAGCACCAACCACCTGCTGGTAAAATATGCAAATGTCTGGTAGACTTACTTCACTCACCAGCCCAAACAACAATGGTGATCTATTGAGTGGTTGGTACACTTTGAACATTCACTAGAGTTAATTTTCACCCTGTGTACCGTGCAGTTCACCTGTGTGGAAGCATCTGCACTCATTATGTTTCTCCACTCTTATCTTAAAAAAAGAAAAACATAGAATATCACCAGACTTTAATTCTCACTGCATAATATAATTTTGTCCATTATCGGGTCAGCGTCGGGTTGTTTGTGATGGCTGCCTTTTGTGTTTTTCAGAATCTCGACATCGGCCTGCAAGAAAACAACACGCTTCAGTTTAGAGGTTGGTGTTTACATTAGTGCGTGTAAGAGGGAGAAAATGTTGATGAGAGCAGTTGCTCGGTTGAATAATGATAATTTTGTGATGAAATATAATGTAAAATATTCCACAAACTTGAAGTTCAGTTATTATGCAATTTCTGTAGGGTACACAGTGTAACGCCTGATGTTATAATATAATCTTAATATTGCTCCACAGCACAGGGCCATGGAGCTAAAGGAGATAATGAATACGAGTTCAGTTTGGAGTTCCTGGAACCTGTTAGACCAGAGGTATTCATCTTTTATTTGTATGTTACTTATTAGTGGGGGAATCAATTGTTATATTGAAATTAGGGCTGGTAATAAAACAATAATGATGATTATTGCAATATAACTTCCTCAATAATAATAATAATAATATAATACATTTTCAATAAATGTTTGTTAATTTGAATTACAAACAAATTAGCACTTACATTTTCTATTAAGATATTTATATTGAGGAAAGGGGGCTGAAAGAAGATTTACTTAATTTTACTCATGCATATTTGTTGAAAAATATCATAATTGTTTTGAATGTTCTCCCTCAGATTTTGTTTTTTGGTTTGGTATAAAGTGTGTATTCTGACCATAAAGTTTAAATAATCTAAAACCACAATTAACCAATGGTTTCTTCAACTTTCACCTAGGAGCAAAAATCAGCCTTTAAATGTGAAAGAAATAATAATTTGACATTTATCATGATGATTATCGAGATCAAATGAAATTATTTACCGTGATATCACCCAACCCTAATTACAATGTATTGCTTTTGCATCATTGTAATAGAAAAAAAAATTGAATACCAGAGGGTAGAAGGGCAGTTACTGATTCTGTTAATTTATATATGAAATATTTAGTGCTTTTGTAGTTGTACTTTCTTTTATCCCTTATTAAGACCTCTTTTAGAGCACAATGGCACATTTCATACGATTTTCTCTTGAGGTTCACATGAAGATCCACAATTGTTTTTACAACTGGGATACATGAACAACTGTGCTGATTAAGTGAGCGTACCAGCTAGAAATCACTGCCGTCAAGTCAAAGTGAACACTGATTGGGGAAAAACGCTGGGATGATGTTTAATATGTCACACGTGTCCTTTAACCATCCAAGGTTATTGACCATTAGTAGCAGATAAAATGTGTTCAAACAGCTACTCATGTAATTGCATTGCCATATGTTGCTCAGTTAAGAAACCTTACATTTTCTAATACTGTGTGTGTTCAGATCAACCACAAGTCCACCCAGCGTCAGGTGGACATCAAGATCAGGAAGCAGGAGGAGCGCTGGTGGGATCGGCTGACACTGCAGGAGAAGAAGCCTCTGTTTTTGGCTCCCGACTTTGACCGCTGGCTGGACGAGTCCGATGCCGAGATGGAGCTTCAGGCTAAGGTACGAACTTGAAAAACAAACAAAAATAAATCCACTCTGAAAAGAGGGTAAAATGTTGTCTGCCATGGAAAAGGATTTTGACTGCTAATGCAAACCTGGCTACAGAATAAACGACATAGCTAAAAACACAACAACAAACAGAGATACTATTAGAAACAGATCAAAACTTTACATACAAGTGTGCCAAAAACTGTGAAAATTAAGAGTAAATGTCCGTTCCAAGCCGCTAACAGCAGTGCATAGGGAGTGAATTTACTTGAAAGCCAGTTTATAAAAGTGAGTTTTTAGAAGGGATTCAAAAGATTTTGCTAGCCTAATTTCCTCAAGCAGGCCGTTACAAAGTACAGGCGCCCTAAAATATAGTAAGAGCAGTCACCTTTTAGTCTTGCATCTGGACTGTGGAACAACCAAAAAGACTTGCCCGAGGATCTAAGGGTGCGTTTCTGGCTCATAAAAAGTTAAAAGGTCAGCAATATATCTAGGGGCTAGACCTTCTATGCTTTAAAGTACCAGTCGGATAAATCTTACTATGTATGCTAAGTCTGGGGCAACATGGTCTCCACCTGCAGCCTTATGAACAAGTTGGAGACGTGGAATTGATTTTTGACTGAGGCAGATGGAGAGTTGCAGTAGTGTAGAAGAAATTACCTTCTCTAAATCAGCATGTGATAAATGAAAGTGACATTTCTAAGTTGAAGGGAAGCAGAATTGCAGAAACCTCTTGACCTTCTCCTCGAGTCCCTGTCAAATATCACTCCTAAGATTCTGGCTACAGACTTTATATGAGACAAGTCCCCTAGATCATGTAGGAAAAGATCTCTTCCTGGGCTGTCCAAATAAAACTATTAATTTTTGCTTTCATTCAACATTTATTGTCTCTGAGAGTATTGAAGCAGTTGTGATCATTGTGTCTTAATAACTCTGTCTTCAGCCTACCTGTGAAAAGAAACGTAATGCTTACAAGTTATATGACCTAGTTGAAGCACATAGAGGGAGAATAGGATGGGGCCAATAATTGAGCCGTGTGGTACCCCACAGGTGATGTCTGCTATGGACGACCAGGACTTGCCTATAGTTGTTGTGAAAATGTGAGCCATGTATCATTCTCATTAAAGAAGGTCTCAGAAATGCTGGATGTGCGTGGAAAAATTTTAACTTGTTAAAATATATTTATGAATTTAGAATCCTGATCAAACATCGAGTAAAACCTTTTATGCCTCTAACTAAAACAAATTAGTCAGTCGACTGCTCTGAGAGATCTTTGAGAGATCAGAATTCATATTCACAATATTAAAACAAGTGAAGATATCAGTAAATATAAAAAATAATGTAAAACAAGTTTGGTGGTGTGATTTCTTTCAGGAAGAAGAGAAGATTAACAGGATAAGTGTGGAGTCAAGAGTTCGTAAAGACCGTGAGTCAGACTGATCTCTTCACCTGCAAACATCAAAAACTCACAGAAATGTTTCTGACTGCTGTCGTAGACATTTACTATCCTGTAGGAGGAGCTTTAGCAACATCAGCATCACTTCATTTTAATTATTTTCTTCTGTTTCCCCAGCCTACCTCGGCCTGAAGAGAGGCTATTTGTTTATGTACAACCTGGTGCAGTTTCTGGGATTCTCCTGGATCTTTGTCAACATGACTGTTCGACTCTTCATTCTTGGTCAAGGTTTGTTTTAAAGTCAGTTTTTGAAGTGAAGTTCATGGCCACAGGAAGGCAAAGAAACCAGCAATGAATAATTTTGACTGGCCAAAGTAGAGAATACAACATGTCATGTTAATTAAAGTAGCAACTACGGGACGTACAACCTGTCAGATCGTCTTGACTGCTCGTGTTTCTTGCCCTGTCTGACCGTTATGACCGGTTTGAACATAACTGAGAGAACAAAAGACCAAAACTACGAAGACGAGATCCACAATAACGACTCAGTTCTCATTCAGAATCTAATTTTTAATTTCTGTGGTGTGTTCTCACATAACATTACTGCCGACCATCTTTAAGAACATGCATACAGAGGATGTTTTTAGGACTGATTTCTTACCTTCCAGGTAGCTACTATTTTCAGTTGTTTTCATCATGGCATAAAAAATATTCTTGCAGACAAGAAACCTGCTTGAGATATGGCGGCAGTTCATCAGTTTATATTTAGTCACCTTAATGTTGGTTGCATTGTTCTGGTGCTTTATTCAGTACTTCACAGAAAAAGTGAAAACAAAGACGCTGAACGACTAAAAGCAGAATTGGCAGACTGCAGAGGGATGGACTAAATAAAGATAAAAAGCGGAATAAAACTCAAACAATTGTCCTAAATATCTTTTGAATTTTATGGGCTAAATTAATTACTGGACAACAGTTTGCGTGTGAGTGTTTGTGAAACACAAAAACAGAAGAGACACAATTAGCACCACTGAGCAGTAAAATAAAACAAACGGAGAGATCCAGAAAACACTGAGAGACACTGGTCTGTGTTGTTTGCTTGTGAGGAGCTATTCACAGATGAGCTCATTTGAATAGAAACAGGAACACGACTACACAGCAGGGATTTGTTTTGCAAATCATGGGGATTATTGATAGTGGCTCATGCAATGTGCTTTTTAATTATGTCTGTTTGTTTCTCTCACCCTCCGCAGATTCGTTTTATGACACCTTTCACACCACCGCAGACATGATGTATTTCTGTCAGATGATGGCGGTGATCGAGGTCATTAATCCCTTGTTGGGTCTGGTTAAGACTGGATTTTTTCCTGCTATGATACAGGTAATGTAGGGGAGACGGTCAGGTCTCATTTCTTTGTGATTTCATCACAGCCATCAAAAAGTAGTGCATTTACTGTAAATAGTTAAAGTATGAAATTAATAATCATATATATACAGTATAAGCAGCGACTATATGGCCAAATGTATGTGGACACCCGAACATTATTTATTTATATTTAAATATCCCATTCAAAAACCTTGAGCATTAATCTGCTGCCAAAACAGCCTCTTCAGGTTTCAGGCTCTCCACCAGGTTTTGGAGCCTGTCTGCGGGGATTTGCTCTTAGTCATCCACAAGAGCATTAGTGAGGTCAAACACTGATGTTAGGCGATAAGGCTCACAGTCATTGTTCAGTTCATCCTAAGAGCCTGTTTGTGCTAGAAAAGAACTATGTTTCGTAGGATCTGTTATAATCATAATAACTTTATTTGTATGTCACTTGTATAAAGACAATGTTTACAGAGTGCTTTACAAACAGTAAACCCAAAAGAGGCTGCAATAAAGAATCAAAATAGAGGTAATATATGAGGTAAACAGAGATACTATTAAGAACAGGTCAAAACTTTACGTACAAGGATGTGCCGAAAAATAGCAGTAAAGGGTATTACAAGATAAAGACAGGAAATGCAAAGATCCTTCAGTGAATGTAAACTCCGAACGACATGCGTAGAGAGAAATTTACATAGAAGTATGTTGTTGTTGTTGTGTGTTTTTTTTTTTTTTTTAGAAGGGATTTAAAAGTTGAAACAAACTTGTTGTTGTTTATCCTACACTCGAGAGGTGGCAGATGGAATAATGATTTTAAATATGGGGATTACAGTACGCATTTTCAGACGGTTGCCCCTACCTCATAGTGTTGCCTTTGGTTATAAACATGAAAAGCGTAAGAAATAATTACCTGAGAAAAGTTCAAATTCTGTTTTTAGTTTTCTGAAGTTGTTTGACCATATGGCAAGCAATTCTGATTGAGAGTACTGGGCCCTTGTAAGTGTTGCATGTGGTTGAGATCAGGGCTCTGTGTAGGCCAGTCAAGTCCTTCCAAAAAACAAAAATTAATTTTGTTTTTTATTTTTTTTATGGTGCAATCTGGGTTGCAATCTCGCCACTAGCTGCCACTAAATCTGACACAGATTAGCATCAGATTTCATCCTTTGAGCTTCACAGCAACACTAGATATGTGTGTGGTACATTATCATGTGCATATATTATAAACTATGGATGAAACGGTATGGAAATTTCATAACATGGTTATAGGGACCAAAATGATGAATGAGTAATGATTATCAGTATTATCACGGTATTGTTAAAATGTACTGATACACTCAGAATCAATTTCAAACACTGAAAACCACAAACAAAATTAACATTTTGTTTGCATAAACATTAAAATAATAGCAGATACCCTATGTAAACAGTAATGCAATGAACCCATGCACAACTACAGGAATACAAACACTTTCACAACCAATTTGACAGCTACCGCATTTTAAATGAACAAGATATGTAGTTATTGTGACTAAACTGTAACATGTTATCATGTGCAGTGGGCAAATAGTCTGTAGACACATGCAGAACAATGTGTAGTGTTTTTACAAGAGTAACTAACACTGAGAACTTCAGTTTACAGTTTTGTTAGCAAATCAGGCAGCCAAATCTAAAAATTAGCTCACCCTTCGTTGGCTAGAAGTCAGTTTTATACAATCAAGTTTCTCTCAGCACTCTTATAAATCAAAACTACAACATCTCTGCAGCGGGTCTTCCGCAGTGATGTAATTGACCCAAACAAACCCACGTTGCATACTGCGCATGCTTCAGGCAGACGGTGCCTGATTTTGGTTGATGCTGGACAGTATTTGCCGTGAGTTTATCAAAGCGCGGGAACCGAACCCAGTTATCATGGTAATTAAAATGCGTATGGTAATAATGACTGTCAGGAATTTTACCATGGTTTATCATTAAACCTGTAACAGTTTCATCCCGATTAGACCTGAAGTAATCATGTTCGTAGTCACTCACTATGTATGGCGTTAAAAGGATACAATTACTGAGCTATTCTTCGACTTGCTGTCTTCACTATCAACAGTCAGAAATCAGGAAAGCGTGAGGGGGGGAAAAAATAAACACCCCAAATTGACTGATCACAGTTCTTATAATTTCACACTTGAAAGTCTGTCTTTGAGTGTTCGGAGTATCACTGCATGTGTGAATTAAAAATTGCATAACTCTTAAAAGCCTTTTGTGGCTCCAGCAGGAGCTGTGTAAAGTCTGTTTAACTGCAGACCGGTTTTGACAAGGGGGAGGAATTAAAAGAGACTTTCTCTTGTTCTCCTGCATTGATTGCAAGCAGTAGTGGTTAATCTCTTTACATCTCTAAGATCTCTTTCTATTGTGCTCTGTGACGTTGCAGGTGGCAGGGAGGAACGTCATTCTGTTCGTTATCTTCGGCAGTCTGGAAGAGATGCAGAACAAGTCGGTAGTCTTCTTCGTGTTCTACCTCTGGAGCACCATCGAGATCTTCAGGTTAGCTGCGGTCACCATCCTCTGCCCTCTGGTGAAGATGTGCTGTTGCCTGCTTTAACATCGGCCTTTTCTTCTCTACGTCAGGTACCCTTTCTACATGCTGGCCTGCATCAGCACAGAGTGGAAGCTGCTAACGTGGCTGAGATACAGCCTCTGGATCCCTCTGTACCCGCTGGGCGTTGTGGCTGAAGGTTAGTTGACTAGTTTGTTATACATAAACGAAGGTTCGTGGCAGTTGTTGCTAGTTTCTGCTGACGGCGTGTCGTTCTGTGTTTCCAGCGGTGGCTGTCATCCAGTCCCTGCCCATCTTTGATGAGACGCGTCTGTTCAGCCTCCCCCTCCCTGCGGTGCTGGGACACTCTTTAAGCTTCTCCTACACTCTGCAGCTCTACCTGGTCCTCATGTTCCTGGGTGAGACATCCACTAACACACTGCTGAGACATTCAGCCTATTTAATGGCGTCTGATTTAAAAAAAAAAAAAAAAAAAACTATCGCATACAGAACTTGCACATTATGCATTTCTAGGGGCTTGGAGAGCAAAGAGATGAAGGATTTTTACCTCCTCGCTGCCACTTGCCTCCCTGTATCATTAACTGCCGCTGGCCTTTAAACGTGATCAGTCTTACTTGCTTGTGGGCAAAATGTCTGTGGGCATTTCTAAAGAAACAGTCAGCTGCCATGACATTTTGCAATAGCAAGGTTAAGTAGCGATCTAGGGATGCACAGACTGTTCGGCCCCTGAAATTAATCAGCCAAAAATGGCTCTTTCTGTGTTCGGCTTAATACGTCAAAAGACAGATTTAAAATTTTACCAAACAATTAGGATGACCTGTCAGTGTGGAAGCATTTTAAAGTGTCAGAGAAAGATGCAAAAATGGCTGTTTGCAGACACTGTTCTGCTGAATTGTCTCTTAGCACATCCACTCCATCTGTGGCTGACTTCATTGAAAAGGCAATAAACCCGCTTGTTTCTGAGAAGGCAAATAAACTAGCCGCACCTAAATTTGAAGTGCACACGTATTCAAGTACTTATGGTAACTGAAACGGCCCAGAGCGAGCTGACAGGCAGGTTAGCGACTTTATCCTGTCAGCTTCTCTCTTTATAAAGTGTTGCAGTATGAGAGTCCTACCTGAAGAGAGGCTGGGAAGTCTTCATGTTACACCATACGAGAACCACATACTACATTTATCATATTGGGTCAGACTTGATGAATTTAACGCAAGGAGGACACACGTGACTAAGTCCGTTTTTCAAAATAAGGCATCTATACAATATGGAAATAAGATTAATTGGATGATATTCACAAAGTATAAAACAAATTACATGTGTCCATTAAAAGTAAATGGACGCATGTAATCCCACCAACCATAGTCTCTCCAAATCCTGTGGGAAAAGCTGAGTAAAAAGCACAATTTGACTATTTAATTTACGGGAAGAAACAAATATGAATGCACTTGTTCGGTATTCAGCAAATTTCTTCATATATATTCTGTTGCTTGCCTTTCTTGTATTTGTTAATGTCATTGACAACCTTTTTTTTTTTTTTTAAGTGCACACTTATTTGAAGACGTCATGATGGATTACTGAACCCAAGCAAGCTCTGAAAACACTGATTTTCAAAACTGTACTGAATAGAATAAAAGGCTATGGGGCTGCCTGGGATGTAGGAAAACAGTGATAAGCTTAGGAAAACAAGCAGTGATCTAAAGTTTGTGTTTTTTATTAAATTAACTATATCAAAGTACTGTGTTTGTTAGTCTGCAGTGACAAAAGACTAGTTTGTCATGTTTGTCTCATTGGGGGGGGCTGCTCAAACTTTCAATCAACTTTACACTGATTGTGGTTCCCTCTCCTCCTCAGGACTCTTCATCAATTTCCGACACCTGTATAAGCAGAGGAGGAGACGATACCGCACGAGGAAAAGGAAAGTCCAGTAACTGATCAGCACCTTGATATTGCACACACCCTCTGAACTGCCGGCCACCTAAAGATAAAGCAGCTGTTTCCTTTTCCTCTGATTGCCTTTTCTTATCTTTCCTACACACACACACTCACCTGATGTTGGCGTACTGGTCACCTTATTCCTCCACTGGTGAACTGGGAACGTTATTCAGACCAAATCCTACTGTACCTGCTCGACATCTCACTGCTGAACAGGCAAGGTTGATCCAGCTATACTACTGTGAGTTTGAGTTGTTACTCTGTTTGTTCCGTTAAACATGTCCATCAAGATTTCTGTCCACGTCTGCTGTCACTGTCTAATTTTTTTTTATTCCTGATAGTTCTGTTGCAATAACATTTTTTTTTTCTTTTGATTTTCACGTTTACACGAAGTGTTTCCTTTCTGAAAATATAGGAGTCATTTGATTCAAAAATTAGTAGTTACCATCAGAACGGCTCTTCAAAACACGTTTTAATGGCTCTTTAACCCACAAATCACAGATGCATTTACACATTTATTAACCTGTTATGTTGTTGAGTTTTAATGCAACTGAAAGCCAATACAGCTTTGAAAATCTTACGTGGTGTCTTCAAGTATGCTTCACAATCTGGCTATTTAGATTTTTCTGCTTTATTTTAAATGCATGCATGTGAAATCATGTCATCATCTCCCTCATGTTTTCTGCTGGGGTTGTCTGATATCTCACTTTTTTTTGTCAAATGACTGAATTCTCAAATGTCAGAACGTACCTCAACACACCACGAGAGTCTAAAAATTGTTCCCGCTTGCCACTGCACAAAGACTGACATCTCAAGCTAGTTTCAAGACTCTACAAGTTGCTTTTGAACTTGTGGATTCTTGGAAAATCAGTCAACAGCATTGCAAATTTTACATAAACTGAAGTTGATAAGCTATAACACCACTTTTATGGTTCTTGAATCAATAGAGAAATTATTTCAGATGCCTTTGCATGAAATAACTATGATGTAACTGTTAGGGGTTTTGTTTTGTTTGTGTTTTGTTTTCAGAGGTGCATTACTAACACTATGCCTTTGATGAAGCCGTTAGCCATTTACTGCTTTGAATATTACCCTAGCTATGCAAAGTACCGTAGAGGACATATTTACAGTGGGAGAAATAAGTATTGAAAATGTCAACATTTTGTTCAGTAAACATATTCCCAGTGGGGCTATTCACATGAAAGTTTCACCAGACATTGACATTAACTCAAATAATCCACACATATAAATAAATCCAAACATTGAAGACCATCAATAAAGTTATGTGTAACAAAGAGGAATGTCACAGGAAAAAAGTACACTCTGGGCGTCATTCAGCGACTTTTAAGTCCCCAGATCTCTTTTCAAGGAACTAAAAGGTTCCTTCGGCCCACTGTTGTGTGCGTTTCCACCATGGTCTAAAGAAGAAGATTAGGCAAATTAACCAGCTGACATAGGCTGTAGGCCTATACGCCATACAAAGCGATGCGCATGCATCATTATTTGTAACCACTATACATGAGCACATCCACCCATCATCAACCGCTTATCCTGCGCACAGGGTCGCGGGGCTATACATGAGCATTATTTCTAAATAAACATCAGATTTGACTGGAATATAATGACAAACTAGTCTATAGGCTTAGTTTGACCATTAAAGCAGCTTTTTTGTGTGGGAGTATAATGAAGAGACACACAATAAAGTCTGTTACACATTTAATAACTGGATAAAGCCATAAAGTTCTTAAAATAACTCCAGCGCAGAGAAAGCCACACAAAAATAAAATCGCGACAGTTTGGAAGGTTATTAAAATATTTCCAACCGACAAGAGCTGTAGATCAGCTGCAGCACTCACGTCTGTGTCCACCTGCGGCAGAGGAACGGGATGTTTAACGAGCTTAAATGTAAATGCTCCGTATTTGTTTTGCGCCTTTCTAGTCTTTTCGACCGCTCAAAGCGCTTTTACACTACATCTGCATTCACACACATTCATTCACTGAGCCTGTGCTCAAACAGATACACACATTTATACACTGGCGGAACAGCCGCCAGGGGCAATTCAGGGCATTCGCCAACCTGATTGGCACATCCCAGCCACTGTACCTTGATTAGCATATTTGCGTTCAGTGTGTGCATGTTGCACTTTAGCCTAAACTAATTTCTGCAGAGATTTTCTCATTTATCTGCAAACAAAAACTTACAGTACCATTACTGATTTCTACACATTGTTGTCTTTTGATTATGGATGAAGGGAGATGACAGGGAGAGAGTTAGAGGGGTATAACATGCAACAAAAGGTCCCTGGACTAATAATGAATAAACCAAATTTAGAGGATGCTTATCAAAAATTTTGGCGTGTGTGTTTATGTTAATCAGCCATAGAGGTGTGCGATTTGTAATCAATCCATCCATCCATCGTCAACCGCAGGGGGCAGGAGCCAATCCCAGCTGACATCGGGCGAAAGGCGGGGGTCGCCAATCCATCGCAGGGCCACACATAGACAACCAGTCACACTCACACCTAAGGAGGATTTAGGGTCACGAATGAACCTCATGTCTTTGGACAGTGGGAGGAAGCGGGAGCAACCGGAGGGAACCCACGCAGACACGGGGAGAACATGCAAACTCCACACAGAAAGGCCGGGTTGCCATTTAAGACCACAAACTAACCACCGCGCAGAATATCAAGAATATGAAAAGCTTTGGGAGTCAGCTGTCCGCGTTAGGCCTGAACCAGCCAACTTACCGGCACAAGTTCAAGCACCACTGTGCTGATGACGGATTTAAAGCCACTACGACAACAGCTATAGACAAAACTCAGGGCTAATGTAGCAACAGCTGAAATTGTTTACTCCTACTTACACGGTTTGATGTCAGCAATATTTGTGCTGGTGATTTCAGTGTTTTTATACTGTTTAATGCTTCAGTTTTAAATATTAAAATCATTAATATTAATATCCTATTGTTAACCATCCCTGTTCGGCTCCTAGAAAATAGTTGGGAAGTAGCCTACAAGGGAGACTTTGTTGTTCTCCAGGGCTGAAGTTGAACTTCAGGGCCAACCCCCTTCACTCTTTCTTCAACAGCTGGAAAGCAACACATGGGAGCTCTGCATTAGACTTGAGAAGCTGCAGTCTTAATTCACCGCTGTAACTTAAATTAGACATTACTGCTAAACTAAGGGCTTATTGCTGACCCGTTGCTCTCTGCTCTGCTGTTCACACACACTCCTCTTCCTCTACCTCACGCTACACTCACACATGGCTTTTTCAAACTCTTTTTTGAAGGATGCCAAATATTGTCTCGACAAAATCCCAGAAATATATAGATAGATAGAAGTTTTTGTCAATATCGCACACCCCTAATCAGCCACTCTTTTGTTGTTATTTTGTCATTCTCAAATATCAGTATTGGTATCATATCTTAAAACTGTCGTGGGTTTCATCCATGGATTCGAGCTGTACTCCTGACAATAGGTGAAACCATTATCCAGGCAAACCTAGTGGCTAAAAAGTCGGGTTAAGACATGACCCTAATTTGATGTGTGTTTTTTCATTTGAAGCCCAGATTTCCAGACTGAACTGGCCCAGTGAAATGAAAGATTCAAGATTCACCAGTGTAGAATTCTGGGACAGGGGAAATTGTTAAATGTCCTGATGAGCCGTCCATAATTTTTTCCACTGACTGTACTTGAGTTCTTTGTTTTCTTTTGGCCGTTCCAATCTGTTCATCTTTGAGTCTTGTTATTTGTTTGTGTTTACTGAAGTTGTTGCTGTGAATTTGTTTGTTTCATTTCACATAAATTTTTCTTAGGGTGTCTTTTGGGACGGATGTGTATTGGACATACAGCCTGATTTAGAGTATTTATTGCATTATAGGCAAACAAATTCAGACTAATGCTGCATTTGATCACAGTTATGTTTTCCTGACAAAAATAAACATCCGAATTCCTATTTTGGAGGTGGGCTGTTTTTTTATTTTTTATTTTTTCTCGGATCCCAGTTCCTGTCGTGACGTTAAAAATTAGGTTGTGTTTTTGGGGGGAATTTTGTGTTCATGACATGCTGCAAGTGTCCATGGAGAAGAATCAAACTAGGGATGATGCAGTTATTTGATATGCATCTTATACCACTGTGCCAGCAGGATGCTTTAGTAGATACTTTTATAAAATTGTATGCTTTTGCTTTTGAGCTGTGGTGGAAGAAGTATAGTGTTGCAGGTTGTAATGGTGGAGCTAATTATATATACAATACTGAAGAGTTTTAGGAAGGTGTAGAACAAATGCTGTGAACGCTGTTTGGTCACGTTGCATTTTGTTACTTGATAAATATAATCTATTTTTGAAAACATTCTTACTTTACATCAATCTTTCCACACCTGCCTAAAACTCTTGCACGCTAGTGTATATTTTGTATTAATTTAGTCAAATTACAACACATCAGTTACAGTCACACATCAGTGTAACATGAGTTGGTATCTGTAGCTAAAATTGTATTTTCTGGTGGTAGTGAAAACGGGAAACATGCACACTTGTTGTTGATCATACTGGACAATAAGAGATTTATTAATGTGCTTCAAATGAAGAGATGGAGGACAAAATCCGAAAAATGTATTCCAAAGTTTGTCTGATAATAATATGAAGCTGTGTGAATACTGTGAACATTTCCTTTAGTTTTTGAAATTTTAGTTGGATTCATATATAAGCAGAGACCCTGACTACAGGTAAAATATGTATGTATATGTGTGTATAGATATACAAACAACTGCATTTCCAAAAATCATGAAAAACTATTTTTCCCATAAGTCAAAAAGTGAAACTTTAATCTATTCTAGATTCATTACATGTTGTTTATTTATATATATATAGATAGATAGATATATAGGCCTAGTTGAAAATGTGAACGTGTGAAATTTGCCATTTTCCAAGTTAAAATATTGTAAATCATATCTTCTCACGTGCAAACATTTTGATGATTTTGATAAAGCGCTTGTTTCCCACGTGCTATTTCATATTTTGCTCTTTGTTTAGGGAAATGAATCAGTACCCCACACTCTAAAATGAGGCCTCACCTGACCACACCCAAAGTAACGACCAAACTCCTCCTGCCCGACTCTGAACATTTAATTATTGTACATCCAACAGACACCGCGCTCAGAGCCGCCTCCGAGGTTTCACCTCAAACTGGCAGCTGCGACCAGCATTCAACAGTTTGAATGTTGGTGTATTGATACAGCGTTATGTGTGAAAGGGGAGGTGAGAGGTGTTTGGCTCCTAATCCTCTTAGCAGCATTATGCTGAGCCTCGTTCAAGCCCTGACATGCGGTGCGCCCTTGTAGCTCTCCAAAACCCGGAGTCAGCATCTCTGCGTCCATACGCACAGCTGGAGGGACGGTCCGCAGCGGCGAGGAGTCTAGCAGCCGGCGGCACAGGTAAGACCCGCACCACCGCTCACTGCACACAGCTGCTTTCTGGGTTTTATTGTATCTTTGTCATTATTTTTGGATAGTCAAAGAAAATAGATTAAGAGTTTGATTCGACCTTGTATCATAATCCGCGCCGGCCTCACTTTACTCCGCAACGAAACCTCAACACGCCCTTTTTTAGTCTTAGATTTGATGGTTTTATCAACATCGAGATCTTATTGCACTGCAGGCAGGGTTAATTTAATTTAATTATTGATCGTTTATGGGACGCTTTTCATTTCGTTGTTTCTGTGCGCGCCTCACACAATAACTAATGAGCGGCAATTTCGGAATGAATTGTTTTTTTGGATGCAAGACCAATGCTTTTTCTTACCGACATGTTTAAAGTGTCTTTAATGGACTCCGGTTTTGTGAGGAGCCAAAGCCTGCGTGATTATGTATCCATAGTAACAGGTGGCTGTCTGCATCCCCCATCTCCCCCAACAAACACACACTTCTTAGTAGATCTGCCTCTGTAACTATGCAAGCAGTGAGGACATTAAAAATACATGTTCATGATGATGTGATTTTCAGCTGTGTGTTTTCTGTTTTCAGTCCTTCCACAGGTTGAAGCTGCCCGCTGTAAAAGATGAAACACACTGTGTGTACGTGCGTGTGTCTCTTCCTTGTCAGCGGCGTCTTCTCGCCACATAACGGTGCCGGAACAATCAAGGAATAGCAATGCATCTGACATAACTTCCTGTTTGGATTCGAGACCACGAGGGCAATGAACGTGCACTCGCCTCCGAGGAGGAGACTCAGGCGCAGTCGCGTCCTCTTCTTCATCTCAGGTGTGCTGCTGTGTTTCGTCTACACGCTGACTCTGAAGGCCAGGCTGTCACAGCCGCGAGCCTCCGCCCAGACGGATGACACACTCGGAGCAGAGAGGGGTGATGATGATGTCGTGGAGGTCAACATTAGGGAGGTGATGGCATCCAATGAGACAGCGGAGGAGGTTGTCTCAACTGGGGCCACCAAACCTCCTTTGGTGATAATCGTCAACAGTACAGATATCGAACAGTGCATCTACGTAGATCCTCATCCTCCCAAACCTCCTCCAACTCCACCGCCACCAACCACAACAGCTGCCCCTGGTCCCCCACTCCAGCCCCCTCACAGGAAAGGGGATTATCCAGAAGACATCTTCTCAGTGGAGCAGCGACGGCAAGGCTGGGTGGTCCTGCACGTCACAGGCATGATCTACATGTTTGTCGCCCTGGCCATTGTCTGCGATGAGTTCTTTGTTCCTGGGCTGGAGGTCATCACCAACAAGCTGGAGATCTCCGACGATGTGGCCGGGGCCACCTTCATGGCTGCCGGAGGCTCTGCCCCCGAGCTCTTCACCTCCCTGATCGGTGTCTTTATCTCCCACAGCAACGTGGGCATCGGCACCATTGTGGGCTCAGCCGTCTTCAACATCCTGTTTGTGATCGGCATGTGCGCCATCTTCTCCCGGGAGATGCTGCACCTGACCTGGTGGCCGCTCTTCAGAGACGTAACCTTCTACATCCTGGACCTTGTCATGCTCATCGTCTTCTTCCTGGACAACATGATCCTGTGGTGGGAGAGCCTGTTGCTGCTGATGGGCTACATCAGCTACGTGAGCTTCATGAAGTTCAACAGTCAGATCGAGCAGGGGGTCAAGAGCCAGCTCAACAAGCACATGAGTATCGTCAAGGTGTGGACCGCAGAGGAGCCGGAGAAGGTCAGTTGATGGCTCATAAAGTAGATTAAAGACGTGTTCTGGTCTAGAGTTATCTCAGGATATCTTGTTAGTGTTCACACTGAGCTTGTAAGAAAAAACTTAAATCAATTCCATTGTTGAATCCAGATGTAAACAGCAACCTCAGGTTCATATCAGCTCTATTATTCCACAATCAGCTTCAACATAGGAAACTCCAAATAACTGATTACAGCCACAGTTTGGCTTCTTCACTGATTTGCATCATCAAATCAAATCCACGCTACACTGAGAGGTTTCCATGATAATAGTGTTGATTTTACCAAGACTGTTTTTTTTCTTATCAGAGAGTGATGTGTCTGTTGCCTAGAGCTGAGATGACTCTGTGGTGTAATGTTGTTCAAATTACAGACAAAGCGATTAGTTGATTAATCGATTGGTTAATCGGCAGAAAAATAAACTGCAACGCATTTCATAATGTGTTAATCGTTTAAGTCATTTTTAAAACTGAAATACCAAAAATTCACTAGTTCCAGTTTTTAAATGTGAATATTTATATATTAGTCACCTATGACAGTAAATTGAATATATTTGGGTTTTACATTGTACAAAACAAGATATTTGAATGTGTAAACTTGGAAACTGTGATGGTCACCCCGCCTTTCGCCAGATGTCAGCTGGGATTGGCTCCAGCCTCCCGTGACGCTGTACGCAGGATAAGCGGTTGACGATGGATGGATGATTAAATAATCATCAAAATGGCATCATGGCTGGTTATTTTCTGTAGTGTTCAAACCCTGTGAAAAACCAACAATGAATTGATCCAACTAACAAACATTGTGATGAGCCACGCTGTTGCACAGGGTGACATGTTCCTTCATCACCATGAACACAATTACTGTAGTTTAATTTGACTCAGTCCCACATTCACTGTCCTTCTGCCCCAAATACAAAAAAAAGAGCACCACATGTGTATTAATCTGCCACTGAAAATAGTCCCCAACAAATGCACCATTTCCTCCTGTTTGAGTTTCTAAAAACTAGAGTGACCAGCTCTTTAAGGATAGTACTTGGCCCTTTTATGAATTAAATCATACACGTGGGAGCCTATTTCTTACTTACATCTTAAGTAGGAATCAGCGGTTTAGTGCTACGGACAAGGTTACAGAAGATATTTGGAGACTGACCAACATGTTGAATGACAGTTCATTTATACTGTTTTGTTGTTGTGCACCCACCAGAATAAAAACAAAGAAAGAAACAGACCAACTTCCATCGATAGGCTACACAGTATGTTTCCCATCGTTTCATCTCCTCACAGTCAGGACTGCTGCCTTTTCAGATACAGTGAAAGAGGGACAGTGATTTGTGGGTCTGTGCAGGTGACAGCCTGTATTTGTGTAAAACCCTTTGATGATGCTGAACAGAAAGCACTCCAGGTGTTACAGACAGCGTGTCACAGTGATGTGGATGACACCAGAATGTAGAGCTGTCATTTCATTTAGATTTTTAAAAAATCAAAACAAAGGAAAAATGTATTTTTAGGCTTATTTATCTGCAGAACGGCTGCAGACTAAACGGCTTCCTGCCGCTGACAGAGAGCAGCAAATGTCTGAGCTTGTAATTAACATGCAAAACTGTGTTTTAGTATTTCAAGTATGACCAGTACATTCTCCAATTAGCCTAAAGCACGTCTGCAGTCAGTATGTGGTCCTTCAGTCATAGCACTGACTGTAATGACTGTAGCGCTTTGAGTGGTCGAAAAGACTAGAAAGGCGCTATACAAGTACGGAGCATAATGAGGCATGCTGCCACATTAATGTGTCCAGAGTTACTGGAATTCAAAATATCCTCCTCCAGGAAATCCAATATATGTGTTTTTATTCAAATTAGTAAGTTATTCTTATTTCTCTGTAATGAATTCAGAGAAAATCTGTGGATACCTGTTGAATAATATACTCACCTGTCTCACAAGTCATGTACAGACTCTGTGTCTGCCTCTCTCCATAGGGGGAAAATACTTGTTTGTCTTAATAATAATTACACAATAATAATCTTTTTAAAAACCTAATACAAAATTAATATCCTGTCAGTGTTTATTTACACTGACAGGATTACACTTTAATTACAAAATTATAAACGCAACACTTTTGTTTTTGTCCCCATTCATCATGAGCTGAACTCAAAGATCTAAGACTTTCTCTATGTACACAAAAGGCCTATTTCTGTCAAATATTGTTCAAAAATCTGTCAAAATCTGTGTTAGTGAGCACTTCTCCTTTGCCGAGATAATCCATCCACCTCACAGGTGTGGCATATCAAGATGCTGATCAGACAGCATGGGGATTGCACAGGTGTGCCTTAGGCTGGCCACAATAAAAGGCCTCTCGAAAATGTTTCTCTGTATTGGTGGAGTTCAGGGCTCCAGAAACCAGTCAGTATCTGGTGTTACCACCATTTGCCTCATGCAGTGCAACACATCTCTTCGCATAGAGTTGATCAGTGGAATGTTGGTCGACTCCTCTTCAACGGCTGTGTGAAGTTGCAGTTAGGTCGAGACCCCGATGACGATGACGAGCACGCAGATGAGCTTCTGCTGAATGTGGAGGTCCTGCGCTGGTGTGGTTACACGTGGTCTGCCGTTGTGAAGCTGGTTGGATTTAGTACCAATTCTCTGAAACGCCTTTTGAGACGGCTTATGGTAGAGAAATGAAAATTCAATTCACGGGCAACAGCTCAGGTGGACATTCCTGCAGTCAGCATGACAATTGCATGCTCCCTCAAAACTTGCAGCATCTGTGTCATTTTTCTGTGTGATGGAACTGTAGATTTTTTTGAGTGGCCTTTTATTGTGGCCAGCCTAAGGCCTTTTATTGTGGCCAGCCTAAGGCACACCTGTGCAATCCCCATGCTGTCTGATCAGCACCTTGATATGCCACACCTGTGAGGTGGATGGATTATCTCAGCAAAGGAGAAGTACTCACTAACACAGATTCTGACAGATTTGTTAACCATATTTGAGAGAAATAGGCCTTTTTTTGTACATAGAGAAAGTCTTAGATCTTTGAGTTCAGCTCATGATGAATGGGGGCAAAAACAAAAGTGTTTAGCGTTTATAATTTTGTTCAGTGTATCAATCCAGCATTTCCCTCAGTGTCTTTATGCAAGTCAATATCCAGAGGGAACATACATCCTCAGTAATAACACCAACATCAAAAGTAATGTATCTCAGTGACAATCACATCAAGTAGATTGCCTCCCATTTTAGTCATGGACTGATTTATTTTAGCATCTAATGTCAAACCGTTCCTTCTGTATTTGACATGATATTCATCTGTTTGAATTTTTTATTTGCCCACAAACAGAGCGGAGCAGCTTTCCTTATGTAGCATATCATGCATGGGTTATGCTAACGATCAAATCTCACAAACGTGTGCAAACTCATAAACAGATGATCACCAGGTTTGTGCAGTTAAAAGGGATTGATGAATCCTACTTGGAAAGCTCACACCAACAAACCTCACAGAAAAAAGTCAAAGAGGTGAAGAATAAAAACGTGAAAATGCACTTGCATGAGACTCAATGTTTGTGCCTGTGTGCACATAACACCTGTGAGTGTGTTTTACATTTCAACAAGTGATTTGAACCAACCGGAAAATCAACAACAGACCAAGTCTAAAGGCAAGGGACTGAGTGAGACCCAGATCTTCTTACAGACACGGCCGGATTAACCTGCTGGGGGCAAAATTGAGCTCCTGTGCCCCCTCTATGCAATGTGTGTAGTCTAACTATGCCAGGATATTGCACAAGCCCAGGTTTGCTCTGTGGTAATTTGATCACTTAATTTAGCAATATGCACCATGTAAGCACAGAATCAGCAGAAGAAATGGTGTCAGGATGAGGTAATAAAGCACGATCCACTTTAAGGCTTAAGCTTCATGATGTGCTCTTTTGCTGATGGCGAGAAACTCATTCATACTACAGTGTTAACTAGATTGGATTACTGTAGAGACCTTTGTCCAGTCATGTGGACCCCCACCCCACCCAGCTACTACTTCCTTGATAGTCTGCAGAGTTGATCTTGGTTTAGACTCAACTTCAAACCAGATAAATCAAACATGTTTGACTTTTGGAAATGAAAACCTGACGTGTGCAATCCACAAAAGTAAAGTATGTCACTCAATGTGTGAAGCCAATTCTTTTCCACAGCTTCACAATGGAACAAATAAACCACTCACATGCCCGTGGATACATGCATATAAACTGAATTAGTGACGTGCTGCTAACCGAATAAGTTGTCATTGACTTTACAGGAGAGTGAGGCTCCACCAGCACCTCCTCCTTCTGCTGCTGCTCCTCCTGCTGCTCCCCCTGCAGCTCCCTCTGCTGCACCAAAAGCTGAAGAAAAATCCAAACGAGAACCTGAACCTCTCCCGAGCAGCCCTCAACGCATCAAATCACCATCAGATCTACAAGAGGACAGAGCACGACTCAGGGTATGAAAAACCACATTTTATTATTGTTGGGTTGGAGTGACACAACCTCCAAACGCAGAGTATTTCTCTTACTACAGCCCATAGACTGTATATAAAGATGGACGACATGATGCTACAGTATATGTCATGAACCCCACACCCTCCATGTTAGCAGATGAGTCACGGGCCACACTAAAACAAATTACATATCAAATAAATGTTTCCCAAAGATGGTTTCTGTCATTTTAGGTGTGTTCAAGTGTTCATTTTTCTTATAAGTTTGGTATAAATCAGTTATTCACAGGTGAGCTCGACTCACAATTGTGCTGAGGAAGGGAAGACACGTCATCTATCTTTAAATATAGTGTGTGGTGCAAACCTTCATTCCCCTTCAACATGTGGAATAATTCAAAGTGTCGCCATTATCATGAGCCTGTAATTAACATGCAAAACTGTGTTTTAGATATCATAAGACTAGAAGATTGCAAATGGTAAAGTATTAGCTGGAAATTAGCTATTAACCATGATAAATAAAAAAAATTTGTTCAACTTTACTTTGCCTGAAAGTTATTGCTGCAGTTTGTTTTCTGATTACGTGTCTACTGGCCTGTAGGTGCGTCCCGTCCTGCAGCGAGGCGGCAGCTCGGCCTCCCTCCACAACACCTCGCTGAGGAGCACCATCTTCCAGCTGATGATCCACACACTGGACCCTCTGGGAGAAGGTAACAACCAAAACCAACAAATATTCAAATCTGCAGCCTGCTGGTTGACGTGTTTCTAAGATAAAACCCTGTGAAATTTAAAACGAGGACATAAACCACTGTTTTAAATATTCGATCCGTAAATGTTTTTCCATCAAGTTGTCACACACATAAAAAGTAAAATTGTCACCCTTGGTGATTTGCTGAGGCAGCTGTGGTGTGGGAGAGGTTTTCATAAATCTGTAGTGGCCTTGAGGTGCAAAATACAACATTCCAGAAAACAAATAAACAAAAAGGACACATCTTTTCCAGGTTTTCAGAGAAGTGTGTTTTCTGAAATGTTGTGCTTTGCACCTCAAAGCTACTGTTAATCTTTCATCAAACATACAATTTAATGATTGAATTTAATTCATGTGGATTGAGTTAAGAATAAGGAGGCAAGAAAAACTTCTAATCTGTTTTATATTTGTCAGCGTTTGCTGTCATAAAAAGCAGTAAAACCTCGCATCTGAGATGCTCGAGCTAGTGAGTTTTGAATAATGACGATTAATTGATTTAATGTCTTTCAATCAACTAATCGACTAAATATTCCAGTGACTCAGCTCTATCGCGTCCTGTAAGTCAGGGTTGCGTGATGAACCTCGGCGACCTTCAGCCCGTCCTCAAACTCACCAGGCCGTTGTTCCTCACACTCCCCACAGCACTCGGCCACCGCTGAGCCTTAATCAGCTTTTCAATACAGGCTAATAAAAGCTGGATAAGAGCCAGCGTGCTAGCAGACCAAGCTCTTTATCTCTATGGATCTCTGTGCAGCTGTATTGTATATCATTACTGTGAACTGTCAGCATCTTAAACATGGACCTGAGGAGATTTAGCTTCCTGAGAATTGTACCAGTTTTCTGCTCAGTTAAATAAATTCATAAAATCTCACTTGTTACTTGTAGAAATTATAAGAATCTTCATATTTTATAAGTTCTTCTTATGCTTATGTTTGCTAAAGTCTTAATTTGTAAAGTAACTAAAGCTGTCAGATAACTGCAGTGGAATAAAAGGTACAGTATTTCCAGTATGTGGTGGAGCAGAAGTAGAAAGTGGCATCTATCTCACATTTAGTACAGTACTTGAGTGAATGTACTTTTACTGTTACCACTGGCTACAGGTTATGAAGCAGTCAGTGTGCTGCAGTGGATTTGTGTGGCCCAGTGTTTAGACTGACAGGAGAGGAGAAGCCAGATATCATGAGCACAAGGAAAATTCTCAATGTTTGTGAATCAGTTTTGGTTTTCAGTTTTCTTTCTCTATATCAGGACAAAGCCACAGCGTCGAGTACCCAGTACTACTTAAATATTACTATAATATTAATTAACAATGAATGAATCATCATTTAATAATGCTTTATAAATCAGTTATAAGCCTTTAAAAGGACAACATTTGGGTTGCCAGGTTGTGGCTGGTGTTTATCCTTCTCCAGCTTGACTTTGATGCTCTTCACGTGGCCTCCACTGAGCTGTTTAACCAGAATGGCATCAGGACCAGAACTCATTCACTAACAACTTAAGTCTGCAACTGTACCCTTTATTAACAAGTTAACTATCTATAATTATAAATGACTTACTATCTTTTGCAGTTGGCTCATTACTGTAGTCAGTGAGACACTTTGATGTGTAAAGTATTAGTAAATGATTTATTAACTTGACCTTTATTAAGTTATTATTACATTGCAATACAACTTATAAACCCTATAAAAGAGTGACTTATTAGAAAGTGGTCAGAAAGCACATTGTTCAGATTGTGTGTGCGACAACTGAGCTTTGACAGTTTAGTTACAGAGAACTACAGGAACCATTTTGTACACTTCTTAAAGCTCCTTCTTCATTTTTGGAATTAAAAATATGCTCTTCCTAAAATACTAAACAACACTATTAAAGAACAGCTGTTGGTGATGCATTTCTAGGTTTGCTTTTAACTGGTTAAACAAAGTCACAGACAGCAGAAAATTTAATTTGCGTCTGTTACTTAAAACATGAAGGAATTTCTTCTCGGAGTCACCGCTTTTCATCTGTAGTTAAAAAAATTGTTTTGATGGCGAAACAACTCGGTCCAGGTGTGTTCTCAAGTGTTGTTGAAAGGCTGTGTAGGAAGTCTCTAACTGAAGTTGAAATTAGATGAGAAGGGATGAATGAAAGTGGAAACATTAGTGATGTAAATACAACAGATAAACCATTTGGAAGACAGATGATTTCTATCAGTTCGAGTGGACACAAGTTGATTTTTATGAAAACACTGATGCATAAATATAGAAAACAAATGAATTTCAGATCACCCAGAAGTTAAAATTGTTGCTGTGGGTTTCCATCCTAGAGGCAACCCTTAGAGGGGCCCTGAAAAACCCCGGCCAGAGGAAAGCCAGAAGAGGTAAGAGCGGCAACAAGATGTCGCCTCGCTGTTGTTTCCTGTCGTGTGTCTTGTTGTGATTGTAGTAATTTGATTACAAATTGGAAAGTTGAAGCGAATTTCTTTGACTTTCCAGTTTCTTCGTCTGACCTTGAATAGCGCTTCAAGAATAGGTTTCAGAAAGGAAGTTCTCATTTAATATATTTATATCTAGTTGCATGTGATTTGAAGTGTCACATAACTGGAGGAAGCTGATAGTGTTTGGGATTTAGTCTGATGTGTGTTTCTGCCAATCAGAGACATCTTTTAATGGTGATGTCAGAGGGGAGAGATCAGTGCAGAGAAAAGGTAAGATGTTTTGGTGTCGTGTCTGTTGTTGTGTTCAGTCCGGTCTGCTTCTGTCCCAGAAATGTTTCCGCAACTGATTTTAGTTGGTTGTTTTGTCTATATTGGATGGTTGCATGTTAGTGTGTTTGCATCTTGTTGTTTCTGTGTTATTGTGAGCATCACTGACCTTTTCCACACACTGCCTGTGTAGAAAAATAAGGGTTTCAAGGTTCTCAGTTTGTGCATCTTCGCCTCTTCAGCTCTGGTAAAAAGCTTCCACGAGGATGTGGTTGTTGACAAGGCTTCAAATGAGTCTCGAAGGATTTACAAGTACATTCTTATTGTAAATGAATGTGTTAAGTTTGTCTGTTTAGGAGGAAATAGGAGGAACTTATGAATAAGATCTTCCATTTTCCTTCCATGTGCATTTTTGGAAAAGCAAAAAACAACTACAACTAAACTTTTGACACAAAGCTGTTTAAGGGTTATAGTTTGTAAAGATCAGGATACTTTAATTATGTTGCTAATTTGAGAGTCCAGACATGTATTCAGAACCGCCTACTATACTAGCAGTACGTTCTGTTTTGGCGTAAATGCAGTATGTAATATGCAAAATCTGCAGTATGCCAAAAATTCCCGGATTTCGTACTGTCTCAGAACAAATCCCCAGTATGCATCGGACCACTCAACATTGCGCACTGTGACCCATAATGCAAAGTGCTAGAACGTTCAAAGTGGAAAGAACACAATTGCTCTGTCCCTGATAACAAAAACTATAACTCAGCATTAGATTTAAGTTATGTTTGTTGTCAGCTTGCTAAGCTAACATTGCTGTCTTTGTGATATCAAACGTTAGCTTAGCAGGCTGAATAAGCGTTGTGGCTATGGGTAGTAGGACAACTGCAGCTAGCTACGACGTTACATTCATTACAGATCCTTACGTAAGATTAAATAAAAAATAAAAGTAAAAAGTACTTACATTTGTATTTCTCATATTGTTTACATCCACTTTTGCCAAAACCGTAAGCCGGCTAAGCCTGGCCTAGCATAGGCTACCATAAGATAAAATGATGTAACCATTTCATACTGTATACTGCTGTGAAATCGGCCGCCGGTAGTATTTAGTAGGCGGTTATGAATACACCCATAGAAATATTAAAGTCAAGGATATTAGGCGATGTACGCTGGCACATAGAGCTCCTGCACTTTCTCACTGCTATGCACCAACATTTAGTCGGCAATTTCAACTGATCACAATAATCTGGAGGGTTGTAGATTTTACATTTTAACACAGGTGTGGGTTATGAATTTGATTTGAGCATAGAGTATTGTTTTATGGAGGAGTGCTATTCTATGCCAGTCTTCTGAAAAAAGTCAGTGTGTAAGTATAAGGTCAAAGGCTTGTTGACTTGGTTGCACAAAATTGCTCACGGACGAGGTTTATCTCGATTGATATAACACGGACTCAGGTTGTTTGAGCAATGATTCTCTTCATTGCAGCAAAGAACAAAGTAAAGCCTCTGAACGTCCCGGTCGCAGACAAACAGTCAGATCACCGCCACTCTGAAGGTGAGTTTTATGTTGTGAAGATACTTTATCTTGTTTAATAAACAGTCAGATACTGTAGATCTTTGTGTGGAATAAAAACTCAACTTTGCTATTCTTAATGCTTACCACTCACGGAACAAAATATTTAATGTTTTAATGTGGCTGCAAAGGAAAAGCTCAACGATGTTAACTGAATAAAAATGGTTTATTCTGTACCACAGCCATTTTCTTTGCAGCAGTAGGTCAAATTCAACGTCCTCCTATCTTAAAAAACAGCATTAGAGTTGTTTTCAGCATTACTGAAACATTTATACTGTTGGTAGAATTCTCCTTACGAAACTGTACTTGTTAACAGCCAGACAGCTAAATTGTTTGATTACTCTTTAAGATTTAAAGCCCCAAACCACTTTTCTTTTCAGCTGAAAACCATTGTAGCCTAACTCAAGGCTAATATTAGCATCTTTTAGCATGTAGTTTAATATGCCTACATTTTACACAATAAAAGTTGGTTTCAACCATGTAACCTCCCCGAAAACCCCATGTCTACTTTAAATTTCCCTTTGTTTATTAAACAAGATAAAGTACCTTTTTTTAGGAGTTGTTGAAAGCTTATTTTTAGACTAAGCTAGCAATTCTCCCTGCCTCCAGTATTTGTGTATGTTGATTTTCTCATAAAAAAGGCTAATAAGCAGGTTTCTAATTATGTTTAAAGAGGATTTCTGGCCATTTTAAGGATATTTAGAAACTTTTTAGGATACCTTCAGTTTTAGGCTATTTTAATTTACTTTAGCCTGACTTGTAGCTGCTAACTAGCTAGGTTTTCACCTGTCTGTGCTGTGAAGAGTAGAAGGCACCGTAGTAACGTTACATAAACAGGAATTTTTATTTATTTTCTGGCAGCAAATACAACACACAACCTTTCACTAGCTATTATATTGCAGCCCGAGCTTATCTGCATACTTGAATGTTTACTAAAGTACCGAAAAGACTCACTTTCACAACCAACCCGCTAGACTCTCACACCGGGTTACACACAAAGTCACCTTCCTTAAACGTTTGACAGGTAGCACACAGGTGCAGTTAGGCTGTTGGTGTGCTAACCAGAGGTGGAAGAAGTATTCAGGTCCATTACTTAAGCAAAAGTACTAATACTAACCTTACTTTAAAAATACTCAACTAAAGGTTCTGTATTATAAACCTTACTAAGGTAAAAGTATGTGTGTTACAGCAAAATGTGCTAATTGTGCAGTAAAACGATCCCTGTCTGTGTTTTACTTTTATATCTGATGTTTCTGGATTAATATTGCTGCATTTATGTGTATGTTGCATTTTACTGCTGTAGATGTTTAAGGTTGAGCTGATTTTATCTACTTTAAATGCTGCTGGGTAGTTTAATCTACAGCAATGCATCATATTCTATAAGGTCATCATTTGCTCTATTTGATAATGTACGCCATTATTTTAGAGAAAATATGAATATCGAGATATGTGTTTTATATAGCGATATAGCCTAAAAGTATTGCAATATTATTTATAGTTCAGATGAAGATGCAAACAGGGTTCTGCACAGTTTCATAAAGTGACAAAAAGTGAACGTTTGGTGGTATTTTTCATTATATTGTAAGTTTCTGAGCTGGAGAGCAACCATAAATGGTTGGCTTGTGTATCGATTATCAGAGATGGTTGGGGGTTGAAGGAGGTTGTTCCACAATCAGCGGAGCCTCTCAGTCGAGGTGTTTGTGCGTCACAGTGTGCAGTAATGAGGTGCTTCAGAGTAAGGTGCAGAGCAAAGTGGGTCTGCAGGGAGGCTGGAGAGGCCCAATGAGCCCCAATCAGTCAGCACAAGGATTAACATGCGATGGGACTGTGTGTGCGTGTGAATCCCTTTTCCTTCATAGCAGAGCTTGTTTATCTCCAAACACTCCAATCACTCCCACTGGCACTTCACACATCCCACACGACCAATCACTTTTCAGCTTAACGTTAAACATATGATTGTTTTGTGTCAAAGTGTGAAAAAAAAACAGCACTTCCTGTTTTTAAAAAGAGACGTGTGAGATTATAAAATGTGGGTGAGCGATCATTAACAGGATTATGTACACTGACTGGTTTAAAGTGAAGACAAGTGTTAACCAGACTTAATTTGATGTCAGAGTCCTCCATATACAGTCTATCTGCTGTGTGTTCTTTCTCTTTCTCCAGAATCTGAGATACAAAAGCCAAACGCTGAGCAGGCAGCTGCTGCCTCTGCTGCCGTTGCACCAGGGGGCGCTGCAGCAGCAGAGCCGTCCACCTCCCAGCCTCAAAAGACAGAAGAGAAGAGTGAGAAGGAGACCGACCAGCCAGATGAGTCAAAGGTAGGAAGAGATGATTTAAACTGCTGAACAGAATTACTGAAACCAGAAGCTGTAATTCTCAAAGATGTGTTTAAATTTAGACGTGGGAAATTATTTTGATCCTCTTGTTTGGAAGTCTAGTCTTTCTTGTGCTGAAATGACCTTTAACTTACATGTTATTACTAACACACATGCTTTTATTTTCCCTGTATTGTATCGCAAAACATAAGCAACCACGTCAAAGTAACATTACCTGAGATAAAGGACCCAACAGCGTCTCAATCCTCCTGACGTACTCTGTGTTTGAAGCTCTTAAACGCTCCTTTTATAACAACTTGACAAGTGAGAAATACGAGGTATTGATATGAAGGCAGATTTAAAGTTGCTCTTAGACTTGAATGAATTCTTCTGAAAACTATATATTATATACTGTTTAATTACATTTAATACTGTATTATGTCCATATAAATACAGACAAACACTAAGTATATTATTATGGTGTTTGTTGTTACAGCAGATGGTATCATATTACTCTGACATGTGCTATACTTTGCTGCTACTAATCAAACCACTGTGTGTGAGATAGTACTGCAGTATTTCTGTGCAAAACTTTGAGTAGCTCTTGCATGGTTTCTATGTAAAAACAGTTTTTATTTAATATACTATATAAATATATTTTTTATAATTTTATAGTTATTGCTGTCCTTGTGCTACTGTAACACCTGAATTTTCCCCCTTGGGATCAATAAAGGCCTATCTCAGTATCTGAGTACAAGATAGACCAACATAGAAAAGAACAACAGGTGAGCAAAAACATGGTTAAATCTAAAATATATAATATAGATAGAAGCCTGTCCAGTTCAGTGTCCATGTGGCAGGACAGCCTTTGCCTTTTGTGTCTAAAAAGTTAAACTGTTATGTTTCATTTGTACAACAGAGCCAGAAAAACAAGCACATCGTGTTTAATAAAATTAGGGCCGCTACTAATGATTAATCGATTAGTTGTTAGTTGAAAAAAATGTCATCCTCAAATGTCTTTGTCCGCAACCCACAGATATTTAGTTTACTTTCACAGAGGAAGAAAGAAACCAGAAAATTTCACATTGGAGAAGCTGGAATGTTCTTCCTTAAAAACATTGCTGAATTGATTGACAAAGTAGTTGGCAATTAATTTGACGATTAATCAATTAATCATTGCAGCTCTGAATAAAAGGTTTAACTAGTTTCCCCAGTATTCTCATTGGTTGCTAATAAAAAAAATGCAAGCATGACAGAATTAAAGTTTGAAAAACTCACACCGTCTCTCTCACTTGTTTCACGCGTGTGCTCTCTCCTGCAGGCGGCAGCGGGGGGATCAGAGGGCTCGGACGGCGGCGGTGAGGACGAGAGTGGTGACGAGGAGAGCAGTGACTCCAGTGAGAGCGAAGAAGAGGAGGAGGAGGGATGATGATGATGGAAAAAAGGAGGAAGAGGAAGAAGAGGAAGAGAATGAACCGCTGTCTTTAGAGTGGCCTGAACCAGACGCAAGCAGGCCACATATCTGTTCCTGCTGCCCATTGTGTTTCCGTTGTGGCTCACGCTGCCTGACGTCCGCAACGTGGTGAGTCCGAACCACCTTCATGGACACCAGTGTGAAATGCGACTACCTATGCTCAAGTAAAAGTACTACAAATTCAAAGTATTTCCATTGTATGCAACTTTATACCTCTCTCACTACATCTCAGAGGCAAATATTCTGCTTTTACAGCAAAGGTACTTTTCAGATTAAAAATGTTCATACCATTTTTGTCCAGCGAAAACCACGTATCTCCACAACTGGTGATGAATGTTGTGTGAAAACTAAGATGAGATCAGATAGATTTTATTGATCCCACAAGGGCAAATTCACTTGTTACAGCAGCTCCAGATACGACACAACACAACAGATGAGAAAATACACATTAAATAAAACATTGAATAGAAGAAGATATAGAAATAGAAGAATAAGAGTTACATTTAATGTTGAAGAGAAAATCTTACATTTACCCATTTGGCAGACGCTTTTATCCAAAGAACAACATACAAGCATTACAGTAAGAGTAAGAGATCTACAAGTGACAATAGATGCTAGTAAGAGCATCAGTAATACCTAGGAAAGCAAGTAGGAGGTAACGATTAGTGCAATCAATACAAGAGAATTGGAAGGAGATAGAAGAGGAAGAAGCAGCAGCAGCACAGGAAGTGCATGTTAGAGGTTAGGGGTGTTATAAGAGGAAGTGTACTCAGAAATCTTCCTACTTCAGTTAAATTAACAGCCTTGGATCAGCTGGAAAATGCATCGTCACAAAGCTGAAACAGCTGTTTTTCTGAGCTCATAAACAGGTTTCAGAGGTTACAGTAGATGCACGTGCGTCTAGATGACTCAGTTTAATTGCTAACCCAAGGACATGTTATAAACTCCACAAGCTTGTGAACCTATTTCACACTTTGCTGAAATAAAAATGCGGATTATCAAACGGATCTCCAGCACATGAAAGAAAAACCGACACCTGCATCATTTATTGGCAGACATGTTTGGCATCTGCTGAGTGCTGCTGAAATATGTGAGCGCAACCTAAAACCATAAACAGACATTAAAACACACGTACAAATCTGCGTTTCATTTAAGAGCAACCTTTATCATCTGGATCCAAATCTGTTTCATAATATCGTGTGGCAGCTTCTCTGAACACCAGAACTTCTCTTGTATGTCCCAGGCGTCCAGGAGGTATTTTGCTGTGACGTTTATCGGCTCCATCCTGTGGATCGGAGTTTTCTCCTACCTGATGGTGTGGTGGGCTCATCAGGTTGGTTGACACTTTACACAAGTCATGTTTATGGGAGTTACATCCACCGTGACACTAGAGTTTCTACAGAGCATGGAAAATATTTCCGTTGGATGAAAAAAGCTAGGCTTATGTGCAATTATTTTAGAGCAGCGATTCCAAAGTGTGGCGCACGCACCCCTGGGTGTGTGTGGAGCTGCCTCTGCCCGACAGGAAAATGCAATGGTGGTGTAGTAGTGTAAAGACTACAACAATTATTTTTTATGGAATTTTCATGAAATAAAACTTAAATTGAAAACTTTCCTTTGTAAATTTAATTTCAAATTAAAAACGTTATTATTAATAGTTAGCTTACAGGAAATGGCTACTCGCACACCTCTCTCTGGCACCTGTGCTGTACTAAGAAATCTCATAGGATCCTCTTTTGTCCATGTCATGTTTATGAGGCTATAACAGGGTTGGATTTGTAAAAAAAAACAGAGGGGGGAAGTTTTGAAACGTTTTTTTTTGTCATGAAAATACCCTCCCTTCCGGTTCAGCAAACAGATGAACTAAATATACGTGTATGTATATGCGCAATCCTAGAGAGAGAGGGGGTTTGTGGGTGCAGCAACCCAGTCAAGATGTAGAAGGGGGTGCGTTGCCTAAAAAGTTTTGAACCACGGTTTTAGAGGATTACTTTAGACTATTTGGGAAAATTCACTTCTTTTGCCTTCTTGTCAAAAGTGAAACAAACAGATTGAAATCACTCTCTGTACAGTAAAGTACAGTACAGGACTGGAAACGGGAAACAACTAACAAAATCACCCCCCAGCACCTCTTTGGACACGTTATATCATGCTCGTTTAATCTAAAAAACAGAGGGGGGAAGTTTTGAAACGTAAAAAAACAAGGTATAAATGAACATGACTATAAACAGACAACCTCTGACATTTGATTTTCAAAAATGTATGAATATTCAAAATAAACACCAATCCGTTCCTGGATTTTAAGAAATGGGCAAACATGTTATGCTGGAGGACGCACAGATCTGATTTTGGTACGGTAGGTGCCTAAGATGACCAACCAGGCAAAAACTGTAAAACCCACATCTGATATGGCCAGATGTGTTACTGACTCTCAGTTAAACCGCACCGGTTAATTGTTTCTTGTTTACAGGTGGGTGAGACTATGGGCATCTCAGAGGAAATCATGGGCTGACCATCCTTGCGGCTGGGACATCCATCCCTGACCTGATCACCAGTGTGATTGTGGCCCGGAAAGGTCTGGGGGACATGGCTGTGTCTAGCTCAGTGGGCAGTAACATCTTGATATCACTGTCGGGTGAGTGACTGCATTACCCTGTCTGTACTAGTTGTCAACGTTTGGATAGACACTGTTTCTCAGTTGAAGAAGCATCGCTGAACCACATTATTTACATGTAAATCAAAATTAACGCAGTCAAATATGGCATCAAGAGTGTTGAGCGTAATATCATTTAGAGAATTCAAAAACAATGACTATCTTGCTTTTCATTAGCTGCAGAAAGTTCTGTGACATCCTTCACTTAGTGTGAAGAAGAGGCCAGCAGCTTAATCAGCTGTTGAAGTATCAATCTGCATAAAAGAGAAATACTTTTGAATGTAGGAGAATCTAGAAAGTAAAAAGCTACAGGACTCCAATCGAAACGTGAGGGAAAACCAAAAGTAACAGATGAACAAATCGATCAGCACAGTAATTAATTCAGCAGAAGAGGGTTGATCTAAATGTATGATGGGACGAATGGAAGTTGTGCTTAGAGATCAACATTCACCAAGTAGATACTGCTTTTAAACCAATTTAAATGTTGTATTATGAGATTATGATATCATATCACTTAATACACTTAATCTGAAAACTAGCTGCCAGATAAATGCAGTGGAGTAAAAAGTTTTCTCTGAAATGTAGTGGAAGAGAAG
>NW_024042536.1:0-36596 GCF_014851395.1 Micropterus salmoides | reverse complement strand
AACTGACTCTGTTGAAGAACTCACAACCAAGACAACCCCAAAGAGAAGCACTTATGAACACAAGAATCATGTCTCCATTTGAGGTGATCTGAACGTATTTTAATGCCGTCTCTCTTCAGTTACAGTTTGTGGCTTTTGACATGTACCACCTCCCCAACAAGTAGCACTTACCTAATTCAGACAAAACTCAAAGCTCATGTTGGGCCAATATCACATACTTGCAGTGAGCAATCTTCCTCTCTTCTCCGTAGTCCAGATGTTTCTTTCTAGCATTTTCTGTGCTGTCTTTCCCAGTGGCAGCACAAGTGGTGTTTCTTGCACAGATCTGCCCATCTTAAATGTAGTTTGAAGCCATTGCCACCCAACTCCGCCTTCTTTTTCTTGAAGTTTCACTGATCTTGACATTGCGAAATGAACAATAGCACTATTTGTATTTGATGGACAACAGTCATCTTCAATTCATGCATTCCATTAGAAGTTGACGTGCGGTCAATTAGACTCCAATGAGTTTTCTTGATGCAACTCATTTACACATGGTGGCCTGCCATTGCAGCTCCATCAGGAGTACTTTAAAGCAATACAAAGAAGCAGAGTTAGCACTGAATTTCTTCTCCAAATGGCACTTTCTGCAAAAAGACCCCCAAGACAGCTTGTGAGAAAGCAAGAATCATTACATGTCTCCAAAACTGTCATCTACATATAGGGTTCATGTGAGAATTCCACCCCAACTCATATATTTGTCTTGCACTTCATTTGCAGAATGTGAACAAAACTGACGTGAATCTCTTACTGATCCTTTTAAATGACACAGTTCACACACCTGAAGATTCAGAGGTCAGCAAACTGCCCCAACAAAAAGCACTTACTGTATTGAGAAACAAAGTTAGTGTCTGTGTTCAGGTAATAATAAAGACTAAATGGAGATGTTGATGAGAAAACTCTGTTGCATTCAATCCCATCAGATTGACAACCCAACTATAAAGTAATTTCAAAGCATTAAAAACACAGTTGCTTAAGTTAAAGTGTATCACTCAATGAAATTTGTCTCTGAAATGTAGAAGTAATTTCTTCAAACAGCTCTGTGGAGTGGATTCAATCAAGGAACATGTCAGAACCAAGACAACCCCAAAGAGAAGCACTTATGAACACAATAATCACCAGTGGCTCTATTTGAGGTGATCTGGGGCTGATTCTCACAAAATATGGCACCAAAAAATCCAGTTGCTTTTGTCATTGTCAACTTCCCCAACAAGTAGCACTTACTGAATTCAACAGTCAAGTCAATGCTCAAGTTAGGGTAATATTACTGACTGCTAAACTGACTCTGTTGAAGAACTCACAACCAAGACAACCCCAAAGAGAAGCACTTATGAACACAAGAATCATCAGTGTCTCCATTTGAGGTGATCTGAACGTGATTTTAATGCCGTCTCTCTTCAGTTACAGTTTGTGGCTTTTGACATGTACCACCTCCCCAACAAGTAGCACTTACCTAATTCAGACAAAACTCAAAGCTCATGTTGGGCCAATATCACATACTTGCAGTGAGCAATCTTCCTCTCTTCTCCGTAGTCCAGATGTTTCTTTCTAGCATTTTCTGTGCTGTCTTTCCCAGTGGCAGCACAAGTGGTGTTTCTTGCACAGATCTGCCCATCTTAAATGTAGTTTGAAGCCATTGCCACCCAACTCCGCCTTCTTTTTCTTGAAGTTTCACTGATCTTGACATTGCGAAATGAACAATAGCACTATTTGTATTTGATGGACAACAGTCATCTTAAATTCATGCATTCCATTAGAAGTTGACGAGCGGTCAATTAGACTCCAATGAGTTTTCTTGATGCAACTCATTTACACATGGTGGCCTGCCATTGCAGCTCCATCAGGAGTACTTTAAAGCAATACAAAGAAGCAGAGTTAGCACTGAATTTCTTCTCCAAATGGCACTTTCTGAAAAAGACCCCCAAGACAGCTTGTGAGAAAGCAAGAATCATTACATGTCTCCAAAAACTGTCATCTACATGTAGGGTTCATGTGAGAATTCCACCCCAACTCATATATATTTGTCTTGCACTTCATTTGCAGAATGTGAACAAAACTGACGTGAATCTCTTACTGATCCTTTTAAATGACACAGTTCACACACCTGAAGATTCAGAGGTCAGCAAAACTGCCCCAACAAAAGCACTTACTGTATTGAGAAACAAAGTTAGTGTCTGTGTTCAGGTAATAAAGACTAAATGGAGATGTTGATGAGAAAAACTCTGTTGCATTCAATCCCATCAGATTGACAACCCAACTATAAAGTAATTTCAAAGCATTAAAAAACACAGTTGCTTAAGTTAAAGTGTATCACTCAATGAAATTTGTCTCTGAAATGTAGAAGTAATTTCTTCAAACAGCTCTGTGGAGTGGATTCAATCAAGGAACATGTCAGAACCAAGACAACCCCAAAGAGAAGCACTTATGAACACAATAATCACCAGTGGCTCTATTTGAGGTGATCTGGGGCTGATTCTCACAAAATATGGCACCAAAAAATCCAGTTGCTTTTGTCATTTTCAACTGCCCCAACAAGGAGCACTTACTGAATTCAACAGTCAAGTCAATGCTCAAGTTAGGGTAATATTACTGACTGCTAAACGTGTTCAAAAGAGGATTCTTCACCCAGTAACAAATGATCTAGAATCATTGTTCTAATATATTCCTTATAGGGATCCTTAGACTTCAGAGGTCAGCAACACTACCCCAACAAAAAGCACTTACTGAATTCATAACTCAAGTCAGTGCTTGTGTTTGGGTGATGTTGGTGACAAAGTTATGGTGTAGCTGGTTATGTTAAAATGATGTGAAACTGACTGTGATATGTCTGTTGAAGAACTCACAACCAAGACAACCCCAAAGAGAAGCACTTATGAACACAAGAATCATCAGTGTCTCCATTTGAGGTGATCTGAATGTGATTTTAATGCGTCTCTCTTCAGTTACAGTTTGTGGCTTTTGACATGTACAACCTCCCCAACAAGTAGCACTTACCTAATTCAGACAAAACTCAAAGCTCATGTTGGGCCAATATCACATACTTGCAGTGAGCAATCTTCCTCTCTTCTCCGTAGTCCAGATGTTTCTTTCTAGCATTTTCTGTGCTGTCTTTCCCAGTGGCAGCACAAGTGGTGTTTCTTGCACAGATCTGCCCATCTTAAATGTAGTTTGAAGCCATTGCCACCCAACGCCGCCTTCTTTTTCTTGAAGTTTCACTGATCTTGACATTGCGAAATGAACAATAGCACTATTTGTATTTGATGGACAACAGTCATCTTCAATTCATGCATTCCATTAGAAGTTGACGAGCGGTCAATTAGACTCCAATGAGTTTTCTTGATGCAACTCATTTACACATGGTGGCCTGCCATTGCAGCTCCATCAGGAGTACTTTAAAGCAATACAAAGAAGCAGAGTTAGCACTGAATTTCTTCTCCAAATGGCACTTTCTGAAAAAGACCCCCAAGACAGCTTGTGAGAAAGCAAGAATCATTACATGTCTCCAAAAACTGTCATCTACATAGGGTTCATGTGAGAATTCCACCCCAACTCATATATATTTGTCTTGCACTTCATTTGCAGAATGTGAACAAAACTGACGTGAATCTCTTACTGATCCTTTTAAATGACACAGTTCACACACCTGAAGATTCAGAGGTCAGCAAAACTGCCCCAACAAAAAGCACTTACTGTATTGAGAAACAAAGTTAGTGTCTGTGTTCAGGTAATAATAAAGACTAAATGGAGATGTTGATGAGAAAAACTCTGTTGCATTCAATCCCATCAGATTGACAACCCAACTATAAAGTAATTTCAAAGCATTAAAAAACACAGTTGCTTAAGTTAAAGTGTATCACTCAATGAAATTTGTCTCTGAAATGTAGAAGTAATTTCTTCAAACAGCTCTGTGGAGTGGATTCAATCAAGGAACATGTCAGAACCAAGACAACCCCAAAGAGAAGCACTTATGAACACAATAATCACCAGTGGCTCTATTTGAGGTGATCTGGGGCTGATTCTCACAAAATATGGCACCAAAAAATCCAGTTGCTTTTGTCATTTTCAACTGCCCCAACAAGGAGCACTTACTGAATTCAACAGTCAAGTCAATGCTCAAGTTAGGGTAATATTACTGACTGCTAAACGTGTTCAAAAGAGGATTCTTCACCCAGTAACAAATGATCTAGAATCATTGTTCTAATATATTCCTTATAGGGATCCTTAGACTTCAGAGGTCAGCAACACTACCCCAACAAAAAGCACTTACTGAATTCATAACTCAAGTCAGTGCTTGTGTTTGGGTGATGTTGGTGACAAAGTTATGGTGTAGCTGGTTATGTTAAAATGATGTGAAACTGACTGTGATGTTGAAGAACTCACAACCAAGACAACCCCAAAGAGAAGCACTTATGAACACAAGAATCATCAGTGTCTCCATTTGAGGTGATCTGAACGTGATTTTAATGCCGTCTCTCTTCAGTTACAGTTTGTGGCTTTTGACATGTACAACCTCCCCAACAAGTAGCACTTACCTAATTCAGACAAAACTCAAAGCTCATGTTGGGCCAATATCACATACTTGCAGTGAGCAATCTTCCTCTCTTCTCCGTAGTCCAGATGTTTCTTTCTAGCATTTTCTGTGCTGTCTTTCCCAGTGGCAGCACAAGTGGTGTTTCTTGCACAGATCTGCCCATCTTAAATGTAGTTTGAAGCCATTGCCACCCAACTCCGCCTTCTTTTTCTTGAAGTTTCACTGATCTTGACATTGCGAAATGAACAATAGCACTATTTGTATTTGATGGACAACAGTCATCTTAAATTCATGCATTCCATTAGAAGTTGACGAGCGGTCAATTAGACTCCAATGAGTTTTCTTGATGCAACTCATTTACACATGGTGGCCTGCCATTGCAGCTCCATCAGGAGTACTTTAAAGCAATACAAAGAAGCAGAGTTAGCACTGAATTTCTTCTCCAAATGGCACTTTCTGCAAAAAGACCCCCAAGACAGCTTGTGAGAAAGCAAGAATCATTACATGTCTCCAAAAACTGTCATCTACATGTAGGGTTCATGTGAGAATTCCACCCCAACTCATATATATTTGTCTTGCACTTCATTTGCAGAATGTGAACAAAACTGACGTGAATCTCTTACTGATCCTTTTAAATGACACAGTTCACACACCTGAAGATTCAGAGGTCAGCAAAACTGCCCCAACAAAAAGCACTTACTGTATTGAGAAACAAAGTTAGTGTCTGTGTTCAGGTAATAATAAAGACTAAATGGAGATGTTGATGAGAAAACTCTGTTGCATTCAATCCCATCAGATTGACAACCCAACTATAAAGTAATTTCAAAGCATTAAAAAACACAGTTGCTTAAGTTAAAGTGTATCACTCAATGAAATTTGTCTCTGAATGTAGAAGTAATTTCTTCAAACAGCTCTGTGGAGTGGATTCAATCAAGGAACATGTCAGAACCAAGACAACCCCAAAGAGAAGCACTTATGAACACAATAATCACCAGTGGCTCTATTTGAGGTGATCTGGGGCTGATTCTCACAAAATATGGCACCAAAAAATCCAGTTGCTTTTGTCATTTTCAACTGCCCCAACAAGGAGCACTTACTGAATTCAACAGTCAAGTCAATGCTCAAGTTAGGGTAATATTACTGACTGCTAAACGTGTTCAAAAGAGGATTCTTCACCCAGTAACAAATGATCTAGAATCATTGTTCTAATATATTCCTTATAGGGATCCTTAGACTTCAGAGGTCAGCAACACTACCCCAACAAAAAGCACTTACTGAATTCATAACTCAAGTCAGTGCTTGTGTTTGGGTGATGTTGGTGACAAAGTTATGGTGTAGCTGGTTATGTTAAAATGATGTGAAACTGTGATATGTGTGTTGAAGAACTCACAACCAAGACAACCCCAAAGAGAAGCACTTATGAACACAAGAATCATCAGTGTCTCCATTTGAGGTGATCTGAACGTGCTTTTAATGCCGTCTCTCTTCAGTTACAGTTTGTGGCTTTTGACATGTACAACCTCCCCAACAAGTAGCACTTACCTAATTCAGACAAAACTCAAAGCTCATGTTGGGCCAATATCACATACTTGCAGTGAGCAATCTTCCTCTCTTCTCCGTAGTCCAGATGTTTCTTTCTAGCATTTTCTGTGCTGTCTTTCCCAGTGGCAGCACAAGTGGTGTTTCTTGCACAGATCTGCCCATCTTAAATGTAGTTTGAAGCCATTGCCACCCAACTCCGCCTTCTTTTTCTTGAAGTTTCACTGATCTTGACATTGCGAAATGAACAATAGCACTATTTGTATTTGATGGACAACAGTCATCTTCAATTCATGCATTCCATTAGAAGTTGACGAGCGGTCAATTAGACTCCAATGAGTTTTCTTGATGCAACTCATTTACACATGGTGGCCTGCCATTGCAGCTCCATCAGGAGTACTTTAAAGCAATACAAAGAAGCAGAGTTAGCACTGAATTTCTTCTCCAAATGGCACTTTCTGAAAAAAGACCCCCAAGACAGCTTGTGAGAAAGCAAGAATCATTACATGTCATCTACATATAGGGTTCATGTGAGAATTCCACCCCAACTCATATATATTTGTCTTGCACTTCATTTGCAGAATGTGAACAAAACTGACGTGAATCTCTTACTGATCCTTTTAAATGACACAGTTCACACACCTGAAGATTCAGAGGTCAGCAAAACTGCCCCAACAAAAAGCACTTACTGTATTGAGAAACAAAGTTAGTGTCTGTGTTCAGGTAATAATAAAGACTAAATGGAGATGTTGATGAGAAAACTCTGTTGCATTCAATCCCATCAGATTGACAACCCAACTATAAAGTAATTTCAAAGCATTAAAAACACAGTTGCTTAAGTTAAAGTGTATCACTCAATGAAATTTGTCTCTGAATGTAGAAGTAATTTCTTCAAACAGCTCTGTGGAGTGGATTCAATCAAGGAACATGTCAGAACCAAGACAACCCCAAAGAGAAGCACTTATGAACACAATAATCACCAGTGGCTCTATTTGAGGTGATCTGGGGCTGATTCTCACAAAATATGGCACCAAAAAATCCAGTTGCTTTTGTCATTTTCAACTGCCCCAACAAGGAGCACTTACTGAATTCAACAGTCAAGTCAATGCTCAAGTTAGGGTAATATTAATGACTGCTAAACGTGTTCAAAAGGATTCTTCACCCAGTAACAAATGATCTAGAATCATTGTTCTAATATATTCCTTATAGGGATCCTTAGACTTCAGAGGTCAGCAACACTACCCCAACAAAAAGCACTTACTGAATTCATAACTCAAGTCAGTGCTCGTGTTTGGGTGATGTTGGTGACAAAGTTATGGTGTAGCTGGTTATGTTAAAATGATGTGAAACTGACTGTGATATGTCTGTTGAAGAACTCACAACCAAGACAACCCCAAAGAGAAGCACTTATGAACACAATAATCACCAGTGGCTCTATTTGAGGTGATCTGGGGCTGATTCTCACAAAATATGGCACCAAAAAATCCAGTTGCTTTTGTCATTTTCAACTGCCCCAACAAGGAGCACTTACTGAATTCAACAGTCAAGTCAATGCTCAAGTTAGGGTAATATTACTGACTGCTAAACGTGTTCAAAAGAGGATTCTTCACCCAGTAACAAATGATCTAGAATCATTGTTCTAATATATTCCTTATAGGGATCCTTAGACTTCAGAGGTCAGCAACACTACCCCAACAAAAAGCACTTACTGAATTCATAACTCAAGTCAGTGCTGTGTTTGGGTGATGTTGGTGACAAAGTTATGGTGTAGCTGGTTATGTTAAAATGATGTGAAACTGACTGTGATATGTCTGTTGAAGAACTCACAACCAAGACAACCCCAAAGAGAAGCACTTATGAACACAATAATCACCAGTGGCTCTATTTGAGGTGATCTGGGGCTGATTCTCACAAAATATGGCACCAAAAAATCCAGTTGCTTTTGTCATTTCAACTGCCCCAACAAAGCACTTACTGAATTCAACAGTCAAGTCAATGCTCAAGTTAGGGTAATATTACTGACTGCTAAACGTGTTCAAAAGAGGATTCTTCACCCAGTAACAAATGATCTAGAATCATTGTTCTAATATATTCCTTATAGGGATCCTTAGACTTCAGAGGTCAGCAACACTACCCCAACAAAAAGCACTTACTGAATTCATAACTCAAGTCAGTGCTTGTGTTTGGGTGATGTTGGTGACAAAGTTATGGTGTAGCTGGTTATGTTAAAATGATGTGAAACTGACTCTGTTGAAGAACTCACAACCAAGACAACCCCAAAGAGAAGCACTTATGAACACAAGAATCATCAGTGTCTCCATTTGAGGTGATCTGAACGTGATTTTAATGCCGTCTCTCTTCAGTTACAGTTTGTGGCTTTTGACATGTACAACCTCCCCAACAAGTAGCACTTACCTAATTCAGACAAAACTCAAAGCTCATGTTGGGCCAATATCACATACTTGCAGTGAGCAATCTTCCTCTCTTCTCCGTAGTCCAGATGTTTCTTTCTAGCATTTTCTGTGCTGTCTTTCCCAGTGGCAGCACAAGTGGTGTTTCTTGCACAGATCTGCCCATCTTAAATGTAGTTTGAAGCCATTGCCACCCAACTCCGCCTTCTTTTTCTTGAAGTTTCACTGATCTTGACATTGCGAAATGAACAATAGCACTATTTGTATTTGATGGACAACAGTCATCTTAAATTCATGCATTCCATTAGAAGTTGACGAGCGGTCAATTAGACTCCAATGAGTTTTCTTGATGCAACTCATTTACACATGGTGGCCTGCCATTGCAGCTCCATCAGGAGTACTTTAAAGCAATACAAGAAGCAGAGTTAGCACTGAATTTCTTCTCCAAATGGCACTTTCTGAAAAAGACCCCCAAGACAGCTTGTGAGAAAGCAAGAATCATTACATGTCATCTACATGTAGGGTTCATGTGAGAATTCCACCCCAACTCATATATATTTGTCTTGCACTTCATTTGCAGAATGTGAACAAAACTGACGTGAATCTCTTACTGATCCTTTTAAATGACACAGTTCACACACCTGAAGATTCAGAGGTCAGCAAAACTGCCCCAACAAAAGCACTTACTGTATTGAGAAACAAAGTTAGTGTCTGTGTTCAGGTAATAATAAAGACTAAATGGAGATGTTGATGAGAAAAACTCTGTTGCATTCAATCCCATCAGATTGACAACCCAACTATAAAGTAATTTCAAAGCATTAAAAACACAGTTGCTTAAGTTAAGTGTATCACTCAATGAAATTTGTCTCTGAATGTAGAAGTAATTTCTTCAAACAGCTCTGTGGAGTGGATTCAATCAAGGAACATGTCAGAACCAAGACAACCCCAAAGAGAAGCACTTATGAACACAATAATCACCAGTGGCTCTATTTGAGGTGATCTGGGGCTGATTCTCACAAAATATGGCACCAAAAAATCCAGTTGCTTTTGTCATTTTCAACTGCCCCAACAAGGAGCACTTACTGAATTCAACAGTCAAGTCAATGCTCAAGTTAGGGTAATATTACTGACTGCTAAACGTGTTCAAAAGACGATTCTTCACCCAGTAACAAATGATCTAGAATCATTGTTCTAATATATTCCTTATAGGGATCCTTAGACTTCAGAGGTCAGCAACACTACCCCAACAAAAAGCACTTACTGAATTCATAACTCAAGTCAGTGCTTGTGTTTGGGTGATGTTGGTGACAAAGTTATGGTTTAGCTGGTTATGTTAAAATGATGTGAAACTGACTCTGTTGAAGAACTCACAACCAAGACAACCCCAAAGAGAAGCACTTATGAACACAAGAATCATCAGTGTCTCCATTTGAGGTGATCTGAACGTGATTTTAATGCCGTCTCTCTTCAGTTACAGTTTGTGGCTTTTGACATGTACAACCTCCCCAACAAGTAGCACTTACCTAATTCAGACAAAACTCAAAGCTCATGTTGGGCCAATATCACATACTTGCAGTGAGCAATCTTCCTCTCTTCTCCGTAGTCCAGATGTTTCTTTCTAGCATTTTCTGTGCTGTCTTTCCCAGTGGCAGCACAAGTGGTGTTTCTTGCACAGATCTGCCCATCTTAAATGTAGTTTGAAGCCATTGCCACCCAACTCCGCCTTCTTTTTCTTGAAGTTTCACTGATCTTGACATTGCGAAATGAACAATAGCACTATTTGTATTTGATGGACAACAGTCATCTTAAATTCATGCATTCCATTAGAAGTTGACGAGCGGTCAATTAGACTCCAATGAGTTTTCTTGATGCAACTCATTTACACATGGTGGCCTGCCATTGCAGCTCCATCAGGAGTACTTTAAAGCAATACAAAGAAGCAGAGTTAGCACTGAATTTCTTCTCCAAATGGCACTTTCTGAAAAAGACCCCCAAGACAGCTTGTGAGAAAGCAAGAATCATTACATGTCTCCAAAAACTGTCATCTACATGTAGGGTTCATGTGAGAATTCCACCCCAACTCATATATATTTGTCTTGCACTTCATTTGCAGAATGTGAACAAAACTGACGTGAATCTCTTACTGATCCTTTTAAATGACACAGTTCACACACCTGAAGATTCAGAGGTCAGCAAAACTGCCCCAACAAAAAGCACTTACTGTATTGAGAAACAAAGTTAGTGTCTGTGTTCAGGTAATAATAAAGACTAAATGGAGATGTTGATGAGAAAAACTCTGTTGCATTCAATCCCATCAGATTGACAACCCAACTATAAAGTAATTTCAAAGCATTAAAAAACACAGTTGCTTAAGTTAAAGTGTATCACTCAATGAAATTTGTCTCTGAAATGTAGAAGTAATTTCTTCAAACAGCTCTGTGGAGTGGATTCAATCAAGGAACATGTCAGAACCAAGACAACCCCAAAGAGAAGCACTTATGAACACAATAATCACCAGTGGCTCTATTTGAGGTGATCTGGGGCTGATTCTCACAAAATATGGCACCAAAAAATCCAGTTGCTTTTGTCATTTTCAACTGCCCCAACAAGGAGCACTTACTGAATTCAACAGTCAAGTCAATGCTCAAGTTAGGGTAATATTACTGACTGCTAAACGTGTTCAAAAGACGATTCTTCACCCAGTAACAAATGATCTAGAATCATTGTTCTAATATATTCCTTATAGGGATCCTTAGACTTCAGAGGTCAGCAACACTACCCCAACAAAAAGCACTTACTGAATTCATAACTCAAGTCAGTGCTTGTGTTTGGGTGATGTTGGTGACAAAGTTATGGTGTAGCTGGTTATGTTAAAATGATGTGAAACTGACTCTGTTGAAGAACTCACAACCAAGACAACCCCAAAGAGAAGCACTTATGAACACAAGAATCATCAGTGTCTCCATTTGAGGTGATCTGAACGTGATTTTAATGCCGTCTCTCTTCAGTTACAGTTTGTGGCTTTTGACATGTACAACCTCCCCAACAAGTAGCACTTACCTAATTCAGACAAAACTCAAAGCTCATGTTGGGCCAATATCACATACTTGCAGTGAGCAATCTTCCTCTCTTCTCCGTAGTCCAGATGTTTCTTTCTAGCATTTTCTGTGCTGTCTTTCCCAGTGGCAGCACAAGTGGTGTTTCTTGCACAGATCTGCCCATCTTAAATGTAGTTTGAAGCCATTGCCACCCAACTCCGCCTTCTTTTTCTTGAAGTTTCACTGATCTTGACATTGCGAAATGAACAATAGCACTATTTGTATTTGATGGACAACAGTCATCTTAAATTCATGCATTCCATTAGAAGTTGACGAGCGGTCAATTAGACTCCAATGAGTTTTCTTGATGCAACTCATTTACACATGGTGGCCTGCCATTGCAGCTCCATCAGGAGTACTTTAAAGCAATACAAAGAAGCAGAGTTAGCACTGAATTTCTTCTCCAAATGGCACTTTCTGCAAAAAGACCCCCAAGACAGCTTGTGAGAAAGCAAGAATCATTACATGTCTCCAAAAACTGTCATCTACATGTAGGGTTCATGTGAGAATTCCACCCCAACTCATATATTTGTCTTGCACTTCATTTGCAGAATGTGAACAAAACTGACGTGAATCTCTTACTGATCCTTTTAAATGACACAGTTCACACACCTGAAGATTCAGAGGTCAGCAAAACTGCCCCAACAAAAAGCACTTACTGTATTGAGAAACAAAGTTAGTGTCTGTGTTCAGGTAATAATAAAGACTAAATGGAGATGTTGATGAGAAAACTCTGTTGCATTCAATCCCATCAGATTGACAACCCAACTATAAAGTAATTTCAAAGCATTAAAAAACACAGTTGCTTAAGTTAAAGTGTATCACTCAATGAAATTTGTCTCTGAATTGTAGAAGTAATTTCTTCAAACAGCTCTGTGGAGTGGATTCAATCAAGGAACATGTCAGAACCAAGACAACCCCAAAGAGAAGCACTTATGAACACAATAATCACCAGTGGCTCTATTTGAGGTGATCTGGGGCTGATTCTCACAAAATATGGCACCAAAAAATCCAGTTGCTTTTGTCATTTTCAACTGCCCCAACAAGGAGCACTTACTGAATTCAACAGTCAAGTCAATGCTCAAGTTAGGGTAATATTACTGACTGCTAAACGTGTTCAAAAGAGGATTCTTCACCCAGTAACAAATGATCTAGAATCATTGTTCTAATATATTCCTTATAGGGATCCTTAGACTTCAGAGGTCAGCAACACTACCCCAACAAAAAGCACTTACTGAATTCATAACTCAAGTCTCAGTGCTTGTGTTTGGGTGATGTTGGTGACAAAGTTATGGTGTAGCTGGTTATGTTAAAATGATGTGAAACTGACTGTGATATGTGTGTTGAAGAACTCACAACCAAGACAACCCCAAAGAGAAGCACTTATGAACACAAGAATCATCAGTGTCTCCATTTGAGGTGATCTGAACGTGATTTTAATGCCGTCTCTCTTCAGTTACAGTTTGTGGCTTTTGACATGTACAACCTCCCCAACAAGTAGCACTTACCTAATTCAGACAAAACTCAAAGCTCATGTTGGGCCAATATCACATACTTGCAGTGAGCAATCTTCCTCTCTTCTCCGTAGTCCAGATGTTTCTTTCTAGCATTTTCTGTGCTGTCTTTCCCAGTGGCAGCACAAGTGGTGTTTCTTGCACAGATCTGCCCATCTTAAATGTAGTTTGAAGCCATTGCCACCCAACTCCGCCTTCTTTTTCTTGAAGTTTCACTGATCTTGACATTGCGAAATGAACAATAGCACTATTTGTATTTGATGGACAACAGTCATCTTAAATTCATGCATTCCATTAGAAGTTGACGAGCGGTCAATTAGACTCCAATGAGTTTTCTTGATGCAACTCATTTACACATGGTGGCCTGCCATTGCAGCTCCATCAGGAGTACTTTAAAGCAATACAAAGAAGCAGAGTTAGCACTGAATTTCTTCTCCAAATGGCACTTTCTGCAAAAAGACCCCCAAGACAGCTTGTGAGAAAGCAAGAATCATTACATGTCTCCAAAAACTGTCATCTACATGTAGGGTTCATGTGAGAATTCCACCCCAACTCATATATATTTGTCTTGCACTTCATTTGCAGAATGTGAACAAAACTGACGTGAATCTCTTACTGATCCTTTTAAATGACACAGTTCACACACCTGAAGATTCAGAGGTCAGCAAAACTGCCCCAACAAAAAGCACTTACTGTATTGAGAAACAAAGTTAGTGTCTGTGTTCAGGTAATAATAAAGACTAAATGGAGATGTTGATGAGAAAACTCTGTTGCATTCAATCCCATCAGATTGACAACCCAACTATAAAGTAATTTCAAAGCATTAAAAAACACAGTTGCTTAAGTTAAAGTGTATCACTCAATGAAATTTGTCTCTGAATGTAGAAGTAATTTCTTCAAACAGCTCTGTGGAGTGGATTCAATCAAGGAACATGTCAGAACCAAGACAACCCCAAAGAGAAGCACTTATGAACACAATAATCACCAGTGGCTCTATTTGAGGTGATCTGGGGCTGATTCTCACAAAATATGGCACCAAAAAATCCAGTTGCTTTTGTCATTTTCAACTGCCCCAACAAGGAGCACTTACTGAATTCAACAGTCAAGTCAATGCTCAAGTTAGGGTAATATTACTGACTGCTAAACGTGTTCAAAAGAGGATTCTTCACCCAGTAACAAATGATCTAGAATCATTGTTCTAATATATTCCTTATAGGGATCCTTAGACTTCAGAGGTCAGCAACACTACCCCAACAAAAAGCACTTACTGAATTCATAACTCAAGTCAGTGCTTGTGTTTGGGTGATGTTGGTGACAAAGTTATGGTGTAGCTGGTTATGTTAAAATGATGTGAAACTGACTCTGTTGAAGAACTCACAACCAAGACAACCCCAAAGAGAAGCACTTATGAACACAAGAATCATCAGTGTCTCCATTTGAGGTGATCTGAACGTGATTTTAATGCCGTCTCTCTTCAGTTACAGTTTGTGGCTTTTGACATGTACAACCTCCCCAACAAGTAGCACTTACCTAATTCAGACAAAACTCAAAGCTCATGTTGGGCCAATATCACATACTTGCAGTGAGCAATCTTCCTCTCTTCTCCGTAGTCCAGATGTTTCTTTCTAGCATTTTCTGTGCTGTCTTTCCCAGTGGCAGCACAAGTGGTGTTTCTTGCACAGATCTGCCCATCTTAAATGTAGTTTGAAGCCATTGCCACCCAACTCCGCCTTCTTTTTCTTGAAGTTTCACTGATCTTGACATTGCGAAATGAACAATAGCACTATTTGTATTTGATGGACAACAGTCATCTTAATTCATGCATTCCATTAGAAGTTGACGAGCGGTCAATTAGACTCCAATGAGTTTTCTTGATGCAACTCATTTACACATGGTGGCCTGCCATTGCAGCTCCATCAGGAGTACTTTAAAGCAATACAAAGAAGCAGAGTTAGCACTGAATTTCTTCTCCAAATGGCACTTTCTGCAAAAAGACCCCCAAGACAGCTTGTGAGAAAGCAAGAATCATTACATGTCTCCAAAAACTGTCATCTACATGTAGGGTTCATGTGAGAATTCCACCCCAACTCATATATTTGTCTTGCACTTCATTTGCAGAATGTGAACAAAACTGACGTGAATCTCTTACTGATCCTTTTAAATGACACAGTTCACACACCTGAAGATTCAGAGGTCAGCAAAACTGCCCCAACAAAAGCACTTACTGTATTGAGAAACAAAGTTAGTGTCTGTGTTCAGGTAATAATAAAGACTAAATGGAGATGTTGATGAGAAAACTCTGTTGCATTCAATCCCATCAGATTGACAACCCAACTATAAAGTAATTTCAAAGCATTAAAAAACACAGTTGCTTAAGTTAAAGTGTATCACTCAATGAAATTTGTCTCTGAAATGTAGAAGTAATTTCTTCAAACAGCTCTGTGGAGTGGATTCAATCAAGGAACATGTCAGAACCAAGACAACCCCAAAGAGAAGCACTTATGAACACAATAATCACCAGTGGCTCTATTTGAGGTGATCTGGGGCTGATTCTCACAAAATATGGCACCAAAAAATCCAGTTGCTTTTGTCATTTTCAACTGCCCCAACAAGGAGCACTTACTGAATTCAACAGTCAAGTCAATGCTCAAGTTAGGGTAATATTACTGACTGCTAAACGTGTTCAAAAGAGGATTCTTCACCCAGTAACAAATGATCTAGAATCATTGTTCTAATATATTCCTTATAGGGATCCTTAGACTTCAGAGGTCAGCAACACTACCCCAACAAAAAGCACTTACTGAATTCATAACTCAAGTCAGTGCTTGTGTTTGGGTGATGTTGGTGACAAAGTTATGGTGTAGCTGGTTATGTTAAAATGATGTGAAACTGACTGTGATATGTCTGTTGAAGAACTCACAACCAAGACAACCCCAAAGAGAAGCACTTATGAACACAAGAATCATCAGTGTCTCCATTTGAGGTGATCTGAACGTGATTTTAATGCCGTCTCTCTTCAGTTACAGTTTGTGGCTTTTGACATGTACAACCTCCCCAACAAGTAGCACTTACCTAATTCAGACAAAACTCAAAGCTCATGTTGGGCCAATATCACATACTTGCAGTGAGCAATCTTCCTCTCTTCTCCGTAGTCCAGATGTTTCTTTCTAGCATTTTCTGTGCTGTCTTTCCCAGTGGCAGCACAAGTGGTGTTTCTTGCACAGATCTGCCCATCTTAAATGTAGTTTGAAGCCATTGCCACCCAACTCCGCCTTCTTTTTCTTGAAGTTTCACTGATCTTGACATTGCGAAATGAACAATAGCACTATTTGTATTTGATGGACAACAGTCATCTTCAATTCATGCATTCCATTAGAAGTTGACGAGCGGTCAATTAGACTCCAATAAGTTTTCTTGATGCAACTCATTTACACATGGTGGCCTGCCATTGCAGCTCCATCAGGAGTACTTTAAAGCAATACAAAGAAGCAGAGTTAGCACTGAATTTCTTCTCCAAATGGCACTTTCTGCAAAAAGACCCCCAAGACAGCTTGTGAGAAAGCAAGAATCATTACATGTCTCCAAAAACTGTCATCTACATATAGGGTTCATGTGAGAATTCCACCCCAACTCATATATATTTGTCTTGCACTTCATTTGCAGAATGTGAACAAAACTGACGTGAATCTCTTACTGATCCTTTTAAATGACACAGTTCACACACCTGAAGATTCAGAGGTCAGCAAAACTGCCCCAACAAAAAGCACTTACTGTATTGAGAAACAAAGTTAGTGTCTGTGTTCAGGTAATAATAAAGACTAAATGGAGATGTTGATGAGAAAAACTCTGTTGCATTCAATCCCATCAGATTGACAACCCAACTATAAAGTAATTTCAAAGCATTAAAAAACACAGTTGCTTAAGTTAAAGTGTATCACTCAATGAAATTTGTCTCTGAAATGTAGAAGTAATTTCTTCAAACAGCTCTGTGGAGTGGATTCAATCAAGGAACATGTCAGAACCAAGACAACCCCAAAGAGAAGCACTTATGAACACAATAATCACCAGTGGCTCTATTTGAGGTGATCTGGGGCTGATTCTCACAAAATATGGCACCAAAAAATCCAGTTGCTTTTGTCATTGTCAACTTCCCCAACAAGTAGCACTTACTGAATTCAACAGTCAAGTCAATGCTCAAGTTAGGGTAATATTACTGACTGCTAAACGTGTTCAAAAGAGGATTCTTCACCCAGTAACAAATGATCTAGAATCATTGTTCTAATATATTCCTTATAGGGATCCTTAGACTTCAGAGGTCAGCAACACTACCCCAACAAAAAGCACTTACTGAATTCATAACTCAAGTCAGTGCTTGTGTTTGGGTGATGTTGGTGACAAAGTTATGGTGTAGCTGGTTATGTTAAAATGATGTGAAACTGACTGTGATATGTCTGTTGAAGAACTCACAACCAAGACAACCCCAAAGAGAAGCACTTATGAACACAAGAATCATCAGTGTCTCCATTTGAGGTGATCTGAATGTGATTTTAATGGCGTCTCTCTTCAGTTACAGTTTGTGGCTTTTGACATGTACAACCTCCCCAACAAGTAGCACTTACCTAATTCAGACAAAACTCAAAGCTCATGTTGGGCCAATATCACATACTTGCAGTGAGCAATCTTCCTCTCTTCTCCGTAGTCCAGATGTTTCTTTCTAGCATTTTCTGTGCTGTCTTTCCCAGTGGCAGCACAAGTGGTGTTTCTTGCACAGATCTGCCCATCTTAAATGTAGTTTGAAGCCATTGCCACCCAACGCCGCCTTCTTTTTCTTGAAGTTTCACTGATCTTGACATTGCGAAATGAACAATAGCACTATTTGTATTTGATGGACAACAGTCATCTTCAATTCATGCATTCCATTAGAAGTTGACGAGCGGTCAATTAGACTCCAATAAGTTTTCTTGATGCAACTCATTTACACATGGTGGCCTGCCATTGCAGCTCCATCAGGAGTACTTTAAAGCAATACAAAGAAGCAGAGTTAGCACTGAATTTCTTCTCCAAATGGCACTTTCTGAAAAAAGACCCCCAAGACAGCTTGTGAGAAAGCAAGAATCATTACATGTCTCCAAAAACTGTCATCTACATGTAGGGTTCATGTGAGAATTCCACCCCAACTCATATATATTTGTCTTGCACTTCATTTGCAGAATGTGAACAAAACTGACGTGAATCTCTTACTGATCCTTTTAAATGACACAGTTCACACACCTGAAGATTCAGAGGTCAGCAAAACTGCCCCAACAAAAAGCACTTACTGTATTGAGAAACAAAGTTAGTGTCTGTGTTCAGGTAATAATAAAGACTAAATGGAGATGTTGATGAGAAAAACTCTGTTGCATTCAATCCCATCAGATTGACAACCCAACTATAAAGTAATTTCAAAGCATTAAAAAACACAGTTGCTTAAGTTAAAGTGTATCACTCAATGAAATTTGTCTCTGAAATGTAGAAGTAATTTCTTCAAACAGCTCTGTGGAGTGGATTCAATCAAGGAACATGTCAGAACCAAGACAACCCCAAAGAGAAGCACTTATGAACACAATAATCACCAGTGGCTCTATTTGAGGTGATCTGGGGCTGATTCTCACAAAATATGGCACCAAAAAATCCAGTTGCTTTGTCATTGTCAACTTCCCCAACAAGTAGCACTTACTGAATTCAACAGTCAAGTCAATGCTCAAGTTAGGGTAATATTACTGACTGCTAAACTGACTCTGTTGAAGAACTCACAACCAAGACAACCCCAAAGAGAAGCACTTATGAACACAAGAATCATCAGTGTCTCCATTTGAGGTGATCTGAATGTGATTTTAATGCCGTCTCTCTTCAGTTACAGTTTGTGGCTTTTGACATGTACCACCTCCCCAACAAGTAGCACTTACCTAATTCAGACAAACTCAAAGCTCATGTTGGGCCAATATCACATACTTGCAGTGAGCAATCTTCCTCTCTTCTCCGTAGTCCAGATGTTTCTTTCTAGCATTTTCTGTGCTGTCTTTCCCAGTGGCAGCACAAGTGGTGTTTCTTGCACAGATCTGCCCATCTTAAATGTAGTTTGAAGCCATTGCCACCCAACTCCGCCTTCTTTTCTTGAAGTTTCACTGATCTTGACATTGCGAAATGAACAATAGCACTATTTGTATTTGATGGACAACAGTCATCTTCAATTCATGCATTCCATTAGAAGTTGACGAGCGGTCAATTAGACTCCAATGAGTTTTCTTGATGCAACTCATTTACACATGGTGGCCTGCCATTGCAGCTCCATCAGGAGTACTTTAAAGCAATACAAAGAAGCAGAGTTAGCACTGAATTTCTTCTCCAAATGGCACTTTCTGCAAAAAGACCCCCAAGACAGCTTGTGAGAAAGCAAGAATCATTACATGTCTCCAAAAACTGTCATCTACATGTAGGGTTCATGTGAGAATTCCACCCCAACTCATATATATTTGTCTTGCACTTCATTTGCAGAATGTGAACAAAACTGACGTGAATCTCTTACTGATCCTTTTAAATGACACAGTTCACACACCTGAAGATTCAGAGGTCAGCAAAACTGCCCCAACAAAAAGCACTTACTGTATTGAGAAACAAAGTTAGTGTCTGTGTTCAGGTAATAATAAAGACTAAATGGAGATGTTGATGAGAAAAACTCTGTTGCATTCAATCCCATCAGATTGACAACCCAACTATAAAGTAATTTCAAAGCATTAAAAAACACAGTTGCTTAAGTTAAAGTGTATCACTCAATGAAATTTGTCTCTGAAATGTAGAAGTAATTTCTTCAAACAGCTCTGTGGAGTGGATTCAATCAAGGAACATGTCAGAACCAAGACAACCCCAAAGAGAAGCACTTATGAACACAATAATCACCAGTGGCTCTATTTGAGGTGATCTGGGGCTGATTCTCACAAAATATGGCACCAAAAAATCCAGTTGCTTTTGTCATTTTCAACTGCCCCAACAAGGAGCACTTACTGAATTCAACAGTCAAGTCAATGCTCAAGTTAGGGTAATATTACTGACTGCTAAACGTGTTCAAAAGAGGATTCTTCACCCAGTAACAAATGATCTAGAATCATTGTTCTAATATGTTCCTTATAGGGATCCTTAGACTTCAGAGGTCAGCAACACTACCCCAACAAAAGCACTTACTGAATTCATAACTCAAGTCAGTGCTTGTGTTTGGGTGATGTTGGTGACAAAGTTATGGTGTAGCTGGTTATGTTAAAATGATGTGAAACTGACTGTGATATGTCTGTTGAAGAACTCACAACCAAGACAACCCCAAAGAGAAGCACTTATGAACACAAGAATCATCAGTGTCTCCATTTGAGGTGATCTGAATGTGATTTTAATGGCGTCTCTCTTCAGTTACAGTTTGTGGCTTTTGACATGTACAACCTCCCCAACAAGTAGCACTTACCTAATTCAGACAAAACTCAAAGCTCATGTTGGGCCAATATCACATACTTGCAGTGAGCAATCTTCCTCTCTTCTCCGTAGTCCAGATGTTTCTTTCTAGCATTTTCTGTGCTGTCTTTCCCAGTGGCAGCACAAGTGGTGTTTCTTGCACAGATCTGCCCATCTTAAATGTAGTTTGAAGCCATTGCCACCCAACGCCGCCTTCTTTTTCTTGAAGTTTCACTGATCTTGACATTGCGAAATGAACAATAGCACTATTTGTATTTGATGGACAACAGTCATCTTCAATTCATGCATTCCATTAGAAGTTGACGAGCGGTCAATTAGACTCCAATAAGTGTATCACTCAATGAAATTTGTCTCTGAAATGTAGAAGTAATTTCTTCAAACAGCTCTGTGGAGTGGATTCAATCAAGGAACATGTCAGAACCAAGACAACCCCAAAGAGAAGCACTTATGAACACAATAATCACCAGTGGCTCTATTTGAGGTGATCTGGGGCTGATTCTCACAAAATATGGCACCAAAAAATCCAGTTGCTTTTGTCATTGTCAACTTCCCCAACAAGTAGCACTTACTGAATTCAACAGTCAAGTCAATGCTCAAGTTAGGGTAATATTACTGACTGCTAAACGTGTTCAAAAGAGGATTCTTCACCCAGTAACAAATGATCTAGAATCATTGTTCTAATATATTCCTTATAGGGATCCTTAGACTTCAGAGGTCAGCAACACTACCCCAACAAAAAGCACTTACTGAATTCATAACTCAAGTCAGTGCTTGTGTTTGGGTGATGTTGGTGACAAAGTTATGGTGTAGCTGGTTATGTTAAAATGATGTGAAACTGACTGTGATATGTCTGTTGAAGAACTCACAACCAAGACAACCCCAAAGAGAAGCACTTATGAACACAAGAATCATCAGTGTCTCCATTTGAGGTGATCTGAATGTGATTTTAATGGCGTCTCTCTTCAGTTACAGTTTGTGGCTTTTGACATGTACAACCTCCCCAACAAGTAGCACTTACCTAATTCAGACAAAACTCAAAGCTCATGTTGGGCCAATATCACATACTTGCAGTGAGCAATCTTCCTCTCTTCTCCGTATTCCAGATGTTTCTTTCTAGCATTTTCTGTGCTGTCTTTCCCAGTGGCAGCACAAGTGGTGTTTCTTGCACAGATCTGCCCATCTTAAATGTAGTTTGAAGCCATTGCCACCCAACGCCGCCTTCTTTTTCTTGAAGTTTCACTGATCTTGACATTGCGAAATGAACAATAGCACTATTTGTATTTGATGGACAACAGTCATCTTCAATTCATGCATTCCATTAGAAGTTGACGAGCGGTCAATTAGACTCCAATAAGTTTTCTTGATGCAACTCATTTACACATGGTGGCCTGCCATTGCAGCTCCATCAGGAGTACTTTAAAGCAATACAAAGAAGCAGAGTTAGCACTGAATTTCTTCTCCAAATGGCACTTTCTGCAAAAAGACCCCCAAGACAGCTTGTGAGAAAGCAAGAATCATTACATGTCTCCAAAAACTGTCATCTACATGTAGGGTTCATGTGAGAATTCCACCCCAACTCATATATATTTGTCTTGCACTTCATTTGCAGAATGTGAACAAAACTGACGTGAATCTCTTACTGATCCTTTTAAATGACACAGTTCACACACCTGAAGATTCAGAGGTCAGCAAAACTGCCCCAACAAAAAGCACTTACTGTATTGAGAAACAAAGTTAGTGTCTGTGTTCAGGTAATAATAAAGACTAAATGGAGATGTTGATGAGAAAAACTCTGTTGCATTCAATCCCATCAGATTGACAACCCAACTATAAAGTAATTTCAAAGCATTAAAAAACACAGTTGCTTAAGTTAAAGTGTATCACTCAATGAAATTTGTCTCTGAAATGTAGAAGTAATTTCTTCAAACAGCTCTGTGGAGTGGATTCAATCAAGGAACATGTCAGAACCAAGACAACCCCAAAGAGAAGCACTTATGAACACAATAATCACCAGTGGCTCTATTTGAGGTGATCTGGGGCTGATTCTCACAAAATATGGCACCAAAAAATCCAGTTGCTTTTGTCATTGTCAACTTCCCCAACAAGTAGCACTTACTGAATTCAACAGTCAAGTCAATGCTCAAGTTAGGGTAATATTACTGACTGCTAAACTGACTCTGTTGAAGAACTCACAACCAAGACAACCCCAAAGAGAAGCACTTATGAACACAAGAATCATCAGTGTCTCCATTTGAGGTGATCTGAATGTGATTTTAATGGCGTCTCTCTTCAGTTACAGTTTGTGGCTTTTGACATGTACACCTCCCCAACAAGTAGCACTTACCTAATTCAGACAAAACTCAAAGCTCATGTTGGGCCAATATCACATACTTGCAGTGAGCAATCTTCCTCTCTTCTCCGTAGTCCAGATGTTTCTTTCTAGCATTTTCTGTGCTGTCTTTCCCAGTGGCAGCACAAGTGGTGTTTCTTGCACAGATCTGCCCATCTTAAATGTAGTTTGAAGCCATTGCCACCCAACTCCGCCTTCTTTTTCTTGAAGTTTCACTGATCTTGACATTGCGAAATGAACAATAGCACTATTTGTATTTGATGGACAACAGTCATCTTCAATTCATGCATTCCATTAGAAGTTGACGAGCGGTCAATTAGACTCCAATGAGTTTTCTTGATGCAACTCATTTACACATGGTGGCCTGCCATTGCAGCTCCATCAGGAGTACTTTAAAGCAATACAAAGAAGCAGAGTTAGCACTGAATTTCTTCTCCAAATGGCACTTTCTGCAAAAAGACCCCCAAGACAGCTTGTGAGAAAGCAAGAATCATTACATGTCTCCAAAAACTGTCATCTACATGTAGGGTTCATGTGAGAATTCCACCCCAACTCATATATATTTGTCTTGCACTTCATTTGCAGAATGTGAACAAAACTGACGTGAATCTCTTACTGATCCTTTTAAATGACACAGTTCACACACCTGAAGATTCAGAGGTCAGCAAAACTGCCCCAACAAAAAGCACTTACTGTATTGAGAAACAAAGTTAGTGTCTGTGTTCAGGTAATAATAAAGACTAAATGGAGATGTTGATGAGAAAAACTCTGTTGCATTCAATCCCATCAGATTGACAACCCAACTATAAAGTAATTTCAAAGCATTAAAAAACACAGTTGCTTAAGTTAAAGTGTATCACTCAATGAAATTTGTCTCTGAAATGTAGAAGTAATTTCTTCAAACAGCTCTGTGGAGTGGATTCAATCAAGGAACATGTCAGAACCAAGACAACCCCAAAGAGAAGCACTTATGAACACAATAATCACCAGTGGCTCTATTTGAGGTGATCTGGGGCTGATTCTCACAAAATATGGCACCAAAAAATCCAGTTGCTTTTGTCATTTTCAACTGCCCCAACAAGGAGCACTTACTGAATTCAACAGTCAAGTCAATGCTCAAGTTAGGGTAATATTACTGACTGCTAAACGTGTTCAAAAGAGGATTCTTCACCCAGTAACAAATGATCTAGAATCATTGTTCTAATATATTCCTTATAGGGATCCTTAGACTTCAGAGGTCAGCAACACTACCCCAACAAAAAGCACTTACTGAATTCATAACTCAAGTCAGTGCTTGTGTTTGGGTGATGTTGGTGACAAAGTTATGGTGTAGCTGGTTATGTTAAAATGATGTGAAACTGACTGTGATATGTCTGTTGAAGAACTCACAACCAAGACAACCCCAAAGAGAAGCACTTATGAACACAAGAATCATCAGTGTCTCCATTTGAGGTGATCTGAACGTGATTTTAATGCCGTCTCTCTTCAGTTACAGTTTGTGGCTTTTGACATGTACAACCTCCCCAACAAGTAGCACTTACCTAATTCAGACAAAACTCAAAGCTCATGTTGGGCCAATATCACATACTTGCAGTGAGCAATCTTCCTCTCTTCTCCGTAGTCCAGATGTTTCTTTCTAGCATTTTCTGTGCTGTCTTTCCCAGTGGCAGCACAAGTGGTGTTTCTTGCACAGATCTGCCCATCTTAAATGTAGTTTGAAGCCATTGCCACCCAACTCCGCCTTCTTTTTCTTGAAGTTTCACTGATCTTGACATTGCGAAATGAACAATAGCACTATTTGTATTTGATGGACAACAGTCATCTTCAATTCATGCATTCCATTAGAAGTTGACGAGCGGTCAATTAGACTCCAATGAGTTTTCTTGATGCAACTCATTTACACATGGTGGCCTGCCATTGCAGCTCCATCAGGAGTACTTTAAAGCAATACAAAGAAGCAGAGTTAGCACTGAATTTCTTCTCCAAATGGCACTTTCTGAAAAAGACCCCCAAGACAGCTTGTGAGAAAGCAAGAATCATTACATGTCTCCAAAAACTGTCATCTACATATAGGGTTCATGTGAGAATTCCACCCCAACTCATATATATTTGTCTTGCACTTCATTTGCAGAATGTGAACAAAACTGACGTGAATCTCTTACTGATCCTTTTAAATGACACAGTTCACACACCTGAAGATTCAGAGGTCAGCAAAACTGCCCCAACAAAAAGCACTTACTGTATTGAGAAACAAAGTTAGTGTCTGTGTTCAGGTAATAATAAAGACTAAATGGAGATGTTGATGAGAAAAACTCTGTTGCATTCAATCCCATCAGATTGACAACCCAACTATAAAGTAATTTCAAAGCATTAAAAAACACAGTTGCTTAAGTTAAAGTGTATCACTCAATGAAATTTGTCTCTGAAATGTAGAAGTAATTTCTTCAAACAGCTCTGTGGAGTGGATTCAATCAAGGAACATGTCAGAACCAAGACAACCCCAAAGAGAAGCACTTATGAACACAATAATCACCAGTGGCTCTATTTGAGGTGATCTGGGGCTGATTCTCACAAAATATGGCACCAAAAAATCCAGTTGCTTTTGTCATTTTCAACTGCCCCAACAAGGAGCACTTACTGAATTCAACAGTCAAGTCAATGCTCAAGTTAGGGTAATATTACTGACTGCTAAACGTGTTCAAAAGAGGATTCTTCACCCAGTAACAAATGATCTAGAATCATTGTTCTAATATATTCCTTATAGGGATCCTTAGACTTCAGAGGTCAGCAACACTACCCCAACAAAAAGCACTTACTGAATTCATAACTCAAGTCAGTGCTTGTGTTTGGGTGATGTTGGTGACAAAGTTATGGTGTAGCTGGTTATGTTAAAATGATGTGAAACTGACTGTGATATGTCTGTTGAAGAACTCACAACCAAGACAACCCCAAAGAGAAGCACTTATGAACACAAGAATCATCAGTGTCTCCATTTGAGGTGATCTGAATGTGATTTTAATGGCGTCTCTCTTCAGTTACAGTTTGTGGCTTTTGACATGTACAACCTCCCCAACAAGTAGCACTTACCTAATTCAGACAAAACTCAAAGCTCATGTTGGGCCAATATCACATACTTGCAGTGAGCAATCTTCCTCTCTTCTCCGTAGTCCAGATGTTTCTTTCTAGCATTTTCTGTGCTGTCTTTCCCAGTGGCAGCACAAGTGGTGTTTCTTGCACAGATCTGCCCATCTTAAATGTAGTTTGAAGCCATTGCCACCCAACGCCGCCTTCTTTTTCTTGAAGTTTCACTGATCTTGACATTGCGAAATGAACAATAGCACTATTTGCACTATATCTTAAATTCATGCATTCCATTAGAAGTTGACGAGCGGTCAATTAGACTCCAATGAGTTTTCTTGATGCAACTCATTTACACATGGTGGCCTGCCATTGCAGCTCCATCAGGAGTACTTTAAAGCAATACAAAGAAGCAGAGTTAGCACTGAATTTCTTCTCCAAATGGCACTTTCTGAAAAAAGACCCCCAAGACAGCTTGTGAGAAAGCAAGAATCATTACATGTCTCCAAAAACTGTCATCTACATATAGGGTTCATGTGAGAATTCCACCCCAACTCATATATTTGTCTTGCACTTCATTTGCAGAATGTGAACAAAACTGACGTGAATCTCTTACTGATCCTTTTAAATGACACAGTTCACACACCTGAAGATTCAGAGGTCAGCAAAACTGCCCCAACAAAAAGCACTTACTGTATTGAGAAACAAAGTTAGTGTCTGTGTTCAGGTAATAATAAAGCTAAATGGAGATGTTGATGAGAAAAACTCTGTTGCATTCAATCCCATCAGATTGACAACCCAACTATAAAGTAATTTCAAAGCATTAAAAAACACAGTTGCTTAAGTTAAAGTGTATCACTCAATGAAATTTGTCTCTGAAATGTAGAAGTAATTTCTTCAAACAGCTCTGTGGAGTGGATTCAATCAAGGAACATGTCAGAACCAAGACAACCCCAAAGAGAAGCACTTATGAACACAATAATCACCAGTGGCTCTATTTGAGGTGATCTGGGGCTGATTCTCACAAAATATGGCACCAAAAAATCCAGTTGCTTTTGTCATTTTCAACTGCCCCAACAAGGAGCACTTACTGAATTCAACAGTCAAGTCAATGCTCAAGTTAGGGTAATATTACTGACTGCTAAACGTGTTCAAAAGAGGATTCTTCACCCAGTAACAAATGATCTAGAATCATTGTTCTAATATATTCCTTATAGGGATCCTTAGACTTCAGAGGTCAGCAACACTGAAGCACCCAAGCAACCCAGAGTTGAGACCAGGAGGCAGAGTCGCAGTTTAACACACTTCTCTGCCCTTCTTTTTCAGCAGTTACCCACCCAAAACCCTACGCAGAGTCGCAGTCTAACACACTTCTCTGCTCCTCCATTTCAGGAGTTACTTAGTGAAAACCCTATAGTGACGGTGTCTGTCCCCCGACCATCGAAATTATTTAAAAAGGTAAACAGAAGAGGAGCTGTGCATAAAAACCTTATAAAAATTAAAACCACAAGAGCAATAGTGCAAACAAATAGGAGAGTTAAATGTGGACTCTTAAACATCAGATCTCTCTCTTCTAAAGGTGTACTAGTAAATGAACTAATATCAGATTATGATATTGATTTATTTGGTCTTACTGAAACCTGGCTGGGTGATGGAGAATATGTTAGCCTAAATGAATCCACCCCTCCCAGTCATATTAATACTCACATTCCTCGAGGCACAGGCCGAGGAGGTGGAGTTGCAGCTATCTTCGACTCTAGCCTATTAATCAGCTCTAAACCTAAACTAAACTATAACTCATTTGAAAGTCTTGTTCTTAGTCTTTCGCACCCAAGTTGGAAATCACTGCAACCAATTCTTTTTGTTATAGTGTACCGAGCACCTGGCCCGTATTCTGAATTCTTATCTGAATTTGCAGAGTTTTTGTCAACTTTAGTCCTTAAAACGGACAAAGTTATTATTGTAGGGGATTTTAATATTCATGTAGATGTTGAGAATGACAGCTTCAGTACTGCGTTTATCTCTTTGTTAGATTCCATCGGCTTCTCTCAGAGTGTTCATGAACCGACTCACTGTTTTAACCACACCCTGACCTTGTTTTGGTGTATGGTATTGAAATTGAACATTTAGTGGTGTTCCCACAGAATCCCTCTTTATCCGACCACTGTTTGATAACTTTTGAGTTTGTATTGCTGAACTACTCGCCATTGGGCAAAAATTTCTATACAAGATGTCTGTCTGATAGTGCTATAGCTAAATTTAAGGATGCGATTCCATCAGCTCTAAATACATTATCTAGTCACAAAGTAACGGAGGACTCCTATGCTAATTTCAGTCCCTCCCAAATCGATCATCTTGTTGATAGTGCTGCTGGCTCGCTGCGAATGACACTCGACTCTGTAGCCCCTCTAAAAAAGAAAATACTAAAACAAAGACGGTTAGCTCCATGGTATAATACTGAAACTCGCAAATTAAAGCAAATATCACGGAAACTTGAGAGGAATTGGCGTTCCACCAAAGTGGAAAATTCTCGTTTAATTTGGCAAGATAGTCTTAAAACTTATAGGAAGGCCCTCCGTAATGCCAGAGCAGCGTACTACTCGTCATTAATAGAGGAAAATAGGAACAACCCCAGGTTTCTTTTCAGCACTGTAGCCAGGCTGACAGAGAGTCACAGCTCTATTGAGCCAAGTATTCCCATAGCTCTCAGTAGTTACGACTTCATGAGCTTCTTTAATGATAAAATTCTAGCTATTAGAGACAAAATTCACCAAGACCTGCCCTCAACTGGCACCGACTTATCTCTAAACTCAGGAACCTTAGAAACAGCTGTAGAACCAGATACATGTTTAGACTGTTTTGCTTCCCTCAATCTTTACCAACTAACTTCAATAATTTCTTCATCTAAACCATCAACCTGCCTCTTAGACCCCATCCCGACTAGGCTGCTTAAAGATGTTTTACCCTTAGTCAGCACCTCTATACTAGATATGATCAATATATCTTTATCAACAGGCTATGTACCACAGTACTTTAAAGTAGCTGTAATTAAACCTCTTCTGAAAAAGCCCAAACTTGATCCGGATGTTTTATCAAACTATAGACCTATATCTAACCTTCCATTTCTCTCTAAGGTTCTGGAGAAAGCAGTTGCTAAACAGCTGTGTGACTTTCTACAGAGCAATAGTTTATTTGAGGATTTTCAGTCAGGATTTAGAGCTCATCATAGCACAGAGACAGCACTGGTGAAAATTACTAATGACCTCCTTATTGCATCAGACAAAGGACTTGTCTCTGTACTGGTTTTATTAGATCTTAGTGCTGCATTTGATACCATTGACCATCAGATCCTATTGCAGAGACTGGAATATTTCATTGGCATTAAAGGAACCGCTCTAAGCTGGTTTAAGTCCTATTTATCAGATCGATTTCAGTTTGTACATGTTAACGATGAGTCCTCCATGCACGCCAAAGTTACTCATGGAGTTCCTCAAGGATCTGTCCTTGGACCAATCCTCTTCACTTTATATATGCTTCCTTTAGGCAATATTATCAGGAAACATTCCATAAGCTTTCATTGTTATGCAGATGATACTCAGTTATATCTATCGATCAAGCCAGATGAAACTCATCAGTTAGCTAAACTTCAAATGTGCCTTCAGGATGTTAAAACCTGGATGAGCTGTAATTTTCTTATGTTAAACTCAGATAAAACTGAAGTTATTGTTCTGGGGCCTAAGCACCTCCGTGACGCATTATCTAAAGATATAGTTTCCCTGGATGGCATCGCCTTGGCCTCCAGCACCACTGTGAGGAATCTTGGAGTTATCTTTGATCAGGACATGTCGTTTAAGTCCACATTAAGCAAATTTCAAGGACCGCCTTTTTTCACCTACGTAATATTGCGAAAATCAGGAACATCCTGTCTAAAAATGATGCAGAAAAAATAGTCCATGCATTTGTTACTTCTAGGCTGGATTACTGCAATTCCTTATTATCAGGCTGCTCGAAAAAGTCCATTAAGACTCTTCAGCTGATCCAGAATGCTGCAGCACGTGTTCTGACAGGAACCAGGAAAAGAGATCACATTTCTCCTGTTTTAGCTTCTTTGCATTGGCTTCCAGTAAAATCCAGAATAGAATTTAAAATCATTCTTCTTACCTACAAAGCTCTTAATGGTCAGGCACCATCTTATCTTAAAGAGCTCATAGTACCTTACTACCCCACCAGAGCACTGCGCTCCCAGAATGCAGGGTTACTTGTGGTTCCTAGAGTCTCCAAAAGTAGACTAGGAGCCAGAGCGTTCAGCTATCAAGCTCCTCTCCTGTGGAACCAGGTTCCAGTTTGGGTTCAGGAGGCAGACACCATCTCCACATTTAAGAGTAGGCTTAAGACTTTCCTCTTTGATAAAGCTTATAGTTAGGGCTGGCTCAGGTAGTCCTGAACCATCCCTTAGTTATGCTGCTATAGGCCTAGACTGCCGGGGGATTTCCCATGATGCACTGAGCTCCTCTCTCCTCTACTTTCTCTCCCTCTGTATGCAACCTTATCCCATTATTGCATGTTACTAACACAACTTCTCCCCTTTCTGGTAGTCTTGTGCTTTCTTGTCCCTCTCCTCTCTCCTCCTATCACTTCCTGCAGGTTTTCTGGCTCTGGAGCTGTGGAGTCTGGATCTGTGGCTGCGGGTCGCCTGCTGCCCCGTGTTCCTGCTCGACACCCTCTACTGCAACGACTATTGTTGCTAGTCTTATTGTTATTATAATCATTAACATTACGATGGTTACCATTAACACTATTATAAATATCTGTACCATTTTTCATTTAGTTATAGCAACATTACCTTCGCTGTCTGTACCTCTGTGTGTATATTGTGTAGGCTGCCTCCCTCCCCTCTCTCTCCTTACATCCTCTCTCTCTCTCTCTCTCTCTCTCTTCTCTCTCTCTCTCTTTCACTCTCTCTCTCTCTTTCTCTCTCTCTCTCTCTCACCCCAACCGGTCGAGGCAGATGGCCGCCCACCCTGAGCCATGGTTCTGCTCGAGGTTTCTGCCTCTTAAAAGGAAGTTTTTCCTTGCCTCTGTCGCCTAGTGCTTGCTCTTGGTGGGAACTGTTGGGCTTCTGTAAATATCATCACAGAGTACGGTCTAGACCTGCTCTTTTATGAAAAGCGCTGTGAGATAACTGTTGTTGTGATTTGGCGCTATATAAATAAAATTGAAAATTGAATTGAAATTGAAACACTACCCCAACAAAAGCCTTACTGAATTCATAACTCAAGTCAGTGCTTGTGTTTGGGTGATGTTGGTGACAAAGTTATGGTTAGCTGGTTATGTTAAAATGATGTGAAACTGACTCTGTTGAAGAACTCACAACCAAGACAACCCCAAAGAGAAGCACTTATGAACACAAGAATCATCAGTGTCTCCATTTGAGGTGATCTGAACGTGATTTTAATGGCGTCTCTCTTCAGTTACAGTTTGTGGCTTTTGACATGTACAACCTCCCCAACAAGTAGCACTTACCTAATTCAGACAAAACTCAAAGCTCATGTTGGGCCAATATCACATACTTGCAGTGAGCAATCTTCCTCTCTTCTCCGTAGTCCAGATGTTTCTTTCTAGCATTTTCTGTGCTGTCTTTCCCAGTGGCAGCACAAGTGGTGTTTCTTGCACAGATCTGCCCATCTTAAATGTAGTTTGAAGCCATTGCAACCCAACTCCGCCTTCTTTTTCTTGAAGTTTCACTGATCTTGACATTGCGAAATGAACAATAGCACTATTTGCACTATATCTTAAATTCATGCATTCCATTAGAAGTTGACGAGCGGTCAATTAGACTCCAATGAGTTTTCTTGATGCAACTCATTTACACATGGTGGCCTGCCATTGCAGCTCCATCAGGAGTACTTTAAAGCAATACAAAGAAGCAGAGTTAGCACTGAATTTCTTCTCCAAATGGCACTTTCTGAAAAAAGACCCCCAAGACAGCTTGTGAGAAAGCAAGAATCATTACATGTCTCCAAAAACTGTCATCTACATATAGGGTTCATGTGAGAATTCCACCCCAACTCATATATGTCTTGCACTTCATTTGCAGAATGTGAACAAAACTGACGTGAATCTCTTACTGATCCTTTTAAATGACACAGTTCACACACCTGAAGATTCAGAGGTCAGCAAAACTCCCCAACAAAAAGCACTTACTGTATTGAGAAACAAAGTTAGTGTCTGTGTTCAGGTAATAATAAAGGCTAAATGGAGATGTTGATGAGAAAAACTCTGTTGCATTCAATCCCATCAGATTGACAACCCAACTATAAAGTAATTTCAAAGCATTAAAAACACAGTTGCTTAAGTTAAAGTGTATCACTCAATGAAATTTGTCTCTGAAATGTAGAAGTAATTTCTTCAAACAGCTCTGTGGAGTGGATTCAATCAAAGAACATGTCAGAACCAAGACAACCCCAAAGAGAAGCACTTATGAACACAATAATCACCAGTGGCTCTATTTGAGGTGATCTGGGGCTGATTCTCACAAAATATGGCACCAAAAAATCCAGTTGCTTTTGTCATTTTCAACTGCCCCAACAAGGAGCACTTACTGAATTCAACAGTCAAGTCAATGCTCAAGTTAGGGTAATATTACTGACTGCTAAACTGACTCTGTTGAAGAACTCACAACCAAGACAACCCCAAAGAGAAGCACTTATGAACACAAGAATCATCAGTGTCTCCATTTGAGGTGATCTGAACGTGATTTTAATGGCGTCTCTCTTCAGTTACAGTTTGTGGCTTTTGACATGTACAACCTCCCCAACAAGTAGCACTTACCTAATTCAGACAAAACTCAAAGCTCATGTTGGGCCAATATCACATACTTGCAGTGAGCAATCTTCCTCTCTTCTCCGTAGTCCAGATGTTTCTTTCTAGCATTTTCTGTGCTGTCTTTCCCAGTGGCAGCACAAGTGGTGTTTCTTGCACAGATCTGCCCATCTTAAATGTAGTTTGAAGCCATTGCCACCCAACGCCGCCTTCTTTTTCTTGAAGTTTCACTGATCTTGACATTGCGAAATGAACAATAGCACTATTTGTATTTGATGGACAACAGTCATCTTCAATTCATGCATTCCATTAGAAGTTGACGAGCGGTCAATTAGACTCCAATAAGTTTTCTTGATGCAACTCATTTACACATGGTGGCCTGCCATTGCAGCTCCATCAGGAGTACTTTAAAGCAATACAAAGAAGCAGAGTTAGCACTGAATTTCTTCTCCAAATGGCACTTTCTGAAAAAAGACCCCCAAGACAGCTTGTGAGAAAGCAAGAATCATTACATGTCTCCAAAAACTGTCATCTACATGTAGGGTTCATGTGAGAATTCCACCCCAACTCATATATATTGTCTTGCACTTCATTTGCAGAATGTGAACAAAACTGACGTGAATCTCTTACTGATCCTTTTAAATGACACAGTTCACACACCTGAAGATTCAGAGGTCAGCAAAACTGCCCCAACAAAAAGCACTTACTGTATTGAGAAACAAAGTTAGTGTCTGTGTTCAGGTAATAATAAAGACTAAATGGAGATGTTGATGAGAAAAACTCTGTTGCATTCAATCCCATCAGATTGACAACCCAACTATAAAGTAATTTCAAAGCATTAAAAAACACAGTTGCTTAAGTTAAAGTGTATCACTCAATGAAATTTGTCTCTGAAATGTAGAAGTAATTTCTTCAAACAGCTCTGTGGAGTGGATTCAATCAAGGAACATGTCAGAACCAAGACAACCCAAAGAGAAGCACTTATGAACACAATAATCACCAGTGGCTCTATTTGAGGTGATCTGGGGCTGATTCTCACAAAATATGGCACCAAAAAATCCAGTTGCTTTTGTCATTTTCAACTGCCCCAACAAGGAGCACTTACTGAATTCAACAGTCAAGTCAATGCTCAAGTTAGGGTAATATTACTGACTGCTAAACGTGTTCAAAAGAGGATTCTTCACCCAGTAACAAATGATCTAGAATCATTGTTCTAATATATTCCTTATAGGGATCCTTAGACTTCAGAGGTCAGCAACACTACCCCAACAAAAAGCACTTACTGAATTCATAACTCAAGTCAGTGCTTGTGTTTGGGTGATGTTGGTGACAAAGTTATGGTGTAGCTGGTTATGTTAAAATGATGTGAAACTGACTGTGATATGTCTGTTGAAGAACTCACAACCAAGACAACCCCAAAGAGAAGCACTTATGAACACAAGAATCATCAGTGTCTCCATTTGAGGTGATCTGAATGTGATTTTAATGCCGTCTCTCTTCAGTTACAGTTTGTGGCTTTTGACATGTACAACCTCCCCAACAAGTAGCACTTACCTAATTCAGACAAAACTCAAAGCTCATGTTGGGCCAATATCACATACTTGCAGTGAGCAATCTTCCTCTCTTCTCCGTAGTCCAGATGTTTCTTTCTAGCATTTTCTGTGCTGTCTTTCCCAGTGGCAGCACAAGTGGTGTTTCTTGCACAGATCTGCCCATCTTAAATGTAGTTTGAAGCCATTGCCACCCAACGCCGCCTTCTTTTTCTTGAAGTTTCACTGATCTTGACATTGCGAAATGAACAATAGCACTATTTGTATTTGATGGACAACAGTCATCTTCAATTCATGCATTCCATTAGAAGTTGACGAGCGGTCAATTAGACTCCAATGAGTTTTCTTGATGCAACTCATTTACACATGGTGGCCTGCCATTGCAGCTCCATCAGGAGTACTTTAAAGCAAATCAAAGAAGCAGAGTTAGCACTGAATTTCTTCTCCAAATGGCACTTTCTGAAAAAAGACCCCCAAGACAGCTTGTGAGAAAGCAAGAATCATTACATGTCTCCAAAAACTGTCATCTACATATAGGGTTCATGTGAGAATTCCACCCCAACTCATATATATTTGTCTTGCACTTCATTTGCAGAATGTGAAAAACTGACGTGAATCTCTTACTGATCCTTTTAAATGACACAGTTCACACACCTGAAGATTCAGAGGTCAGCAAAACTGCCCCAACAAAAAGCACTTACTGTATTGAGAAACAAAGTTAGTGTCTGTGTTCAGGTAATAATAAAGCTAAATGGAGATGTTGATGAGAAAAACTCTGTTGCATTCAATCCCATCAGATTGACAACCCAACTATAAAGTAATTTCAAAGCATTAAAAAACACAGTTGCTTAAGTTAAAGTGTATCACTCAATGAAATTTGTCTCTGAAATGTAGAAGTAATTTCTTCAAACAGCTCTGTGGAGTGGATTCAATCAAGAACATGTCAGAACCAAGACAACCCCAAAGAGAAGCACTTATGAACACAATAATCACCAGTGGCTCTATTTGAGGTGATCTGGGGCTGATTCTCACAAAATATGGCACCAAAAAATCCAGTTGCTTTTGTCATTTTCAACTGCCCCAACAAGGAGCACTTACTGAATTCAACAGTCAATGCTCAAGTTAGGGTAATATTACTGACTGCTAAACGTGTTCAAAAGAGGATTCTTCACCCAGTAACAAATGATCTAGAATCATTGTTCTAATATATTCCTTATAGGGATCCTTAGACTTCAGAGGTCAGCAACACTACCCAACAAAAAGCACTTACTGAATTCATAACTCAAGTCAGTGCTTGTGTTTGGGTGATGTTGGTGACAAAGTTATGGTGTAGCTGGTTATGTTAAAATGATGTGAAACTGACTGTGATATGTCTGTTGAAGAACTCACAACCAAGACAACCCAAAGAGAAGCACTTATGAACACAAGAATCATCAGTGTCTCCATTTGAGGTGATCTGAATGTGATTTTTAATGCCGTCTCTCTTCAGTTACAGTTGTGGCTTTGACATGTACAACCTCCCCAACAAGTAGCACTTACCTAATTCAGACAAAACTCAAAGCTCATGTTGGGCCAATATCACATACTTGCAGTGAGCAATCTTCCTCTCTTCTCCGTAGTCCAGATGTTTCTTTCTAGCATTTTCTGTGCTGTCTTTCCCAGTGGCAGCACAAGTGGTGTTTCTTGCACAGATCTGCCCATCTTAAATGTAGTTGAAGCCATTGCCACCCAACGCCGCCTCTTTTCTTGAAGTTTCACTGATCTTGACATTGCGAAATGACAATAGCACTATTGTATTTGATGGACAACAGTCATCTTAAATTCATGCATCCATTAGAAGTGACGAGCGGTCAATTAGACTCCAATAGTTTCTTGATGCAACTCATTTACACATGTGGCCTGCCATTGCAGCTCCATCAGGAGTACTTTAAAGCAATACAAAGAAGCAGAGTTAGCACTGAATTTCTTCTCCAAATGGCACTTTCTAAAAAAGACCCCCAAGACAGCTTGTGAGAAAGCAAGAATCATTACATGTCTCCAAAAACTGTCTACATATAGGGTTCATGTGAGAATTCCACCCACTCATATATATTTGTCTTGCACTTCATTTGCAGAATGTGAACAAAACTGACGTGAATCTCTTACTGATCCTTTTAAATGACACAGT
>NW_024042535.1:0-17108 GCF_014851395.1 Micropterus salmoides | reverse complement strand
TATCCACTGAAACAGCATGCTTTGGAAGGATCAGACCTACAATTGAGGTCTGATGAGGCAGGGTCCTGGTCAAAACACAGAGTCCCTTAACACGCCAATCTTCCCATTAAAAGCCACATGCAAATGATTACCGATTGTTCATGCCTAAGACAAATAAATGCCATTGTAGATGCAGAAGTACCTGTCGTTCCGGACCCACATACCTTGCTCTCTAACCCCCACCAACACACAAGGTACTCAGTGATAGATTTGTGCTCAGCATTCTTCAGTGTACCACTACACCCAGAGTCACAGTACTTGTTTTGCTTTCACATTTGACGGTCACCAGATAACTTATAGCCGCCTACCACAGGGTTTCGTTTCAAGTCCGTCATCTTCAACAGAGTACTGGCACAGATTTACAACATCTAGAGGTAAAAGCACTGTGATTCAATACGTGGACGACATTCTCATATGTAGTTCATCAGAACAACAATGTGAGGAGGATACCATGACGATATTGTCAGCATTGGCCAAAGGAGGCACAAAGTTAGCAAGGACAAACTTCATTCTGTCAGACGGAAGTAGAGTATTTAGGTAGAAAACTGAGTGGAGACAAGAGACTGATAGCCAACTCACAAATAGAGGCTATAGCTAAGATACCAAAACCACAAACAGTAGGACAAATGCTCTCATTTCTAGGCATGGCAGGGTATAGTCGCTCGTGGATTTGCGATTACGCAATAAAAACAGCTCCATTACGAGCTATGATAAGAGCAGCAGGTCAGGCAGTCAAATCAGCCCAGTTATACTGGACTGAGGAAGCCGAAGGAGCCTTCCAAGCACTAAAACAGGATTTGCGTTCTGCTCCAGCACTGGGCAATCCAGATTATTCTAAACCATTCCACCTGTATGTAGCTGAGAGATCAGGGTTTGCGAGTGCCGTGCTAATGCAAGACACACCAACAGGTAAACAACCACTGGCATATTACAGTGCAAAACTGGATAACATTGAGATGGGACTGCCACCGTGTTATCAGGGATTGGCAGCAGCAGTTTTTGCATTTCAAAAAGCTTCTTCCTTGACAATGGGACATCCAGTGATTTTGTATACGTCTCATCAATTGCATGCTCTGCTCACCAGTCCTCGATTTGTTCTAACCCAAGCTAGGAAAACAGGATACGAAGTCATCCTGTCTGCACCAGAACTCACTATCCAACGGTGCAACATAGTGAATCCAGCAACACGTATGGTGCTGCCAGTAGATGGAACACCACATGACTGCATACAGGTAACAGACACGTTCATGAGAATACGCGAGGATTTGCATAATCAACCAATCCCAGCTGATTTGACATTCTTTGTTGATGGCTCTTGTTTCAGAGACGCCACAGGTAATCATGCAGGATATGCAGTGGTACAGCTAAACAAAGACAATACCTTCACAGACGTTCAAACCACCAGTGTGCCTCAACCATGTTCAGCACAGTTAGCAGAAATCAAGGCTCTGACAGCAGCCTGTAAGCTGGCAAAGGGAAAGCGTTTGAATGTATACACAGACTCAGCTTATGCATATGGAGTGTGTCATGTACATGGCAACACTTGGAAACAGAGAGGGTTCTGCAGAGCAGATGGAACTCCGGTAATACATGGAGAAGCCGTCTCTGCATTATTAGAAGCAATCCATGAACCAACCGCAGTAGCAATTATAAAGTGTCCAGCACATCAAAAAACAGACACTCTGATAGCTCGAGGTAACAACCAGGCAGATGAAGCTGCTAAACGAGCCGCAGTAGGAGAAGTTATGGGTCCAATGGTAGCAGTTGAGGATTGTGAACCACTTACAAATTTGTCATCTCTCATTGCAGCACAAGAAGCAGCTGACGTGTATGAGAAGTCCATGTGGCTAAAGAAAGGGGCCAGACAAGTAACTGAGGATGGTCCCCAGAAAGGATTATGGAGGGGTCCACATGGCCATTTTGTGCTGCCTATTTGTTTAACACGCTTTGCTATAAGGAACGCTCACGGACCAGATCATTGTTCCAGGGGACAGGTACTTAGGCGCATACAGGCAGTATGGTGGTCACCTATCTGGCAGCCACTGTAGATAGGACATTGAACGAATGTCAGGGTTGCGCTCTTTTCAACACAAGAAAGTCATTCTCAGCCCCTCTGGCTCACATACCAGCGCCAGATGGTCCGTTTAGACATCTTATAATAGACTATGTAGACATGACAGAGAGGGTGAACAGAATGAGGTATATCCTAGTAGTGGTTGACAGATTCAGTAGATGGATTGAAGCAACACCAACCGCCAGCCCGGACTATAAGTCAGTGGCAAAGTTCTTATGCAGGGAAGTTTTTCCACGATTCGGCTTACCAGACAAGATCAGTTCAGACAACGGACCACACTTTGTAGCACAGGTCATAAAGACAATGCTCCAAATGTTGGGCATTAAACAAAGATTTGGGTGTGTATATCATCCACAATCACAAGGGACAGTGGAACGAGCTAACGGAACTTTGAAAGCAAAACTAGCTAAGATAATAGAGGACAGCAGAGGTAAGTTAAAATGGGTAGATGCTCTTCCGCTAGCACTAATGGCAATGAGATCGCAAACTAACAGAATAACGCATCTAACACCGCATGAAATGTGCACTGGGAGGCCAATGCCTGTCCCATACTTGAGAGGTCCATATGAAGGGCCATCTCTTGAACAGTTAGAAAATGAGTTTTCAAGTTATGTCCAGCATTTAACTAGAATCCACAGAACTATCTTCCAACAGGTCAAAGGAGCCACTGAGGAAAGAGACGCTGCCATACCAGAGCGCCAACAAACAATACGCCCTGGTGAGTGGGTGTACGTCAAGGTGTTCAAAAGAAAGTGGAACCAACCCAGACGAGAAGGCCCATTTAAAGTTGTCCTTGCCACACCATCAGCCTTAAAAGTAGAAGGTAAGAACGTTTGGTTCCATCTAAACCACTGCTGCAGAGCAAATGAGCCAGAAGGAGCAACTGAGGCAGTCAGAGGAGGAAGGCACACGGGATCCGATGGGGACGGTGACACCGCCCCGCAGGGAGCTAGACGATCCCAGAGCCCAGAGGGAGACAGACAAAGGAGCGGTGAGCCCGCCCTGCAGGGGGAGAGACGATCCGACAGACTGGCCGCCAGACGGACCAGCATTAGACGAACCAGTGACAGCGCAACCAGTAGTGGATCCTTACCTCCAAGAGAAGATGTCACAGATGCAGATAGTATACCCTTTGATTCAGCAGGACAGTCAGGATCAGATAGAGACATCCATGAATCAGAAGAATCAGATGACTCAGGTTCAGAAGGAGATAGAGCAGAACAAGGAACTGCAGAAACCCCGCCAAGCTTACTACCAAGTCCCTACGCAGACACAATCCCAAGACCAACACCAAGCCCAATCACAGAGTCAGGACCAGGGTCAGATTCAGGTTCCAGTACAAGAGCAACCCCAAGGTCATGTACAGGTTCGGGTACATACGCAAGTCCGACAGAAAGCGGCCCAGAAGCAGGACATGAAACAGGATCAGAAGGAGAATCAGGTTCAGAGCGAGACAGTCCCTATGCGAGATCAGAAACAGAACCCGAAGAAACAGACCCAGAAGAGGGACAGACAGAAACTCCAGGACAGACAGCTGGTGATGTGGATAGCAGTGACAGCATCCTAGTACTACTAGCATGTCAGATTCCAGATATGATTCCTCAGAAAGAGAACGGTCCCCCGAGACAGGGACAGATGATTGAATGTGCACTAGCAGTAGCAACAGTAGCGGTGCAGGAAGGTAAATGGCCAAAAAGTGACAAACTAAATTTGACTTATGTAAGAACAACCACGCTAAAAAAGATTCTGACTCAAGGACCAGGAGGTCACATATTAGAAAACCAGCCAGCTGACAAACAATGCGAAGCTGAAGGAGTGGTGGCAATAACGGCAAGCTGTAGTTCCAACAGGTGTACAGATGAGTGACAGGAACAACTGTAGATAGGCAACTAGCCCGAAAGCTGATTAAGTCCCAGCCACGCCAGCAACGAAGGGGACTGGCAGATGATCAGTCAAAAGCAACGTTGAGGCCTAATGACGACAACCCAGGGTATTACAGAAGACCAAGTCCAGTATACAACAGACTAGAACCACACCGAGAGTAAAACCCATGATACAGGGAGAAAATATGTTTCGTCAATGGCTACAATATTCTGCTCAGCAGGTTAGCTCTCAGTCCTGCATAGCCTGTTACAATGGCAGGAGAGTCCCTCAAATATTGCCCATAAGTTTTGATGCGTGCCAACACCGCAATGATTGTTTTGCTTATTGCATGCTAAGAATGATGGCAAAGAAACTTGACGGATGGTCACAGAATAGAACTAATTGTCCATCCTACATGGACCCTTTATTGGAACATTGGGTACCACAGACGGCCGTCAGAAATGAAAGCACAGTATTCCCATTTTGCATAGTAGACACTAAGACTATGATGGTTAATGGACCAGACGCCAAAGTACAATGTCACCGCAAGCGAAAAGTAGAGAATGGCAGATCAGTACTTGCACACGATAAATGCGATACAACTGCTAAAGCTAAGTTTCAATGCCAACAGGTGGTGACAGATTACGCTCCATTTAGAGTTCGGCGAAATCAGAGTGATACCGACATCCCCATACCGTTCCTAGGTGGAGGCACGTATGCTATAGCAGACGTTTTCTGGTTATGTGATGACAGCGATCGCTTGAAAGTAAAGCTGCCACCACATTGGACTGGGATATGTGCTCCAGTCATGGTAACAGGACAGATAACAGTGCTCAGTCAAGAAAACATAGCAGAATCAAAACGTATGGCTAGGAGCTTGAAGCTTGAAAAAGAAGACAAGGTGTATATAGCTTGGAATCAGGAGCCACGTGGTGTGCCGTCAGACCATCGAGCGATAGGAGAAGATTGGATTGTATCAGGACAAATAGCAGGGTCAGTTCCCCTACTTGGCCAAGCCATAAATGCACAATACATAGCGCGAAACAGTCGTTGGATATCTTATCTTTGGTGGAATCATCAAAGATACGTGAATTGGACAATATCGGCCATAGAAACTGTCCGCGAGCAACTACATACTACATCACTGATGGCGATACAGAACAGGTTTGTACTAGACACGATGTTAGCAGAAGAACAGGGTGTATGTAAATACTTCGGAGATGAGTGCTGCACAGTAATATCCATGAACACAGGACAAGAAGGGAATCTTACTAAGCTTTTAGAGTCACTAAAACAAATGAGGGATGAACAGGTTAAACATTCAAATTGGAACACAAAACAGACATCCATATGGGAGTGGTTTCAGAACATGTCCTGGATCAAAATTCTCCAAACAATAGGAATGGTAGTTGGCTCATTGATTTTGATAGCTATGGTGATCATGTGCTGTGTATTCCCTTTGATCAGGATCATGATAGGCAGAATGATGTCATTAGTCACAGGACAGTATCCGCTCCACATCTATAATGATGTGGATGTAGGGATAGAGATGAGGCCCATAAAAGTCGGGAGGGAAGTTTCATCAGCATACGAAAACCCGACAATTCCATCCGCACCACCTAGACCACCTTTGAGTGAGAATGAGTACATCATCATGGATCAGGACATTTGGCAAATTCAGGAATAACATTGAATCAAAATGGCAGACAACCAAAAACCAAAACGAAGTAGAAATAGACCAGGAGAAATAGAGGGAAAGCCCAACAATATAATGAAAACTACAACCCCTTTTAGACATGTTACCATATGGACCGGTAACACTAGCAAACTCCAAAACAAAATTACAACACTATTACACGTCAGTTCAGTCTAAAGATTACCCCTTGTTGCCTCCACCCTGCAGATTTTGTTTAACTGCTGTTTGTTGTGAAAGATGGACAACAAGAGTATATCAGGAAGCTACAGGATTAGTCATAAGATGTAGCAAGCTAAAGCTGTCATATACCTACGAGCTAGTAAATAAGACCTATTGCATGCCCCTAGTTACCACAACAGAGAAGGAAGTAATTAGCATTCAGGCAGGTACCACAACTTGTTTACAACCTACCCAGCATTGACAAGACAGGGCAGTGATCATTTTAGGCAATTGTCAGAAAAATGTGAGTCAATGCATAGACGACACTTGTGTCTACGTCTCATACACACAGGAAAGAAACCCACTACTAATACCGAGCCTGCCCAAAACATAACGTTGTGCCAATAGAGGACTAACTGTCTGTTATTCTTTTGATAGATACAAACATGGCTGAAGGACAAGGAAATGCCGGAGCAGGCAACCAACCGAATTATTCCCCTCAGTTAGGGCAGAGTCAGGAAAGTTGGGAGTACTGGAGAAGCCAGAATTATACACTAGGGCCACAACCTCAACCCAGGCCACCATTGCTCAGCAATTATCAGATTACTCTGGCCAGCACAGGATACACCACACAGTCAGTGCAAGAGGAGCGTCCACCGCCACCTCCATACTCATGGTCTACCATGGAACCTAACAGTGCGCTGCCATCAACGTCAGGGTCATGGCCGCCAGCAATGCCGACCCAAGGAGGGTTTGGGCTGCAGCCACCCCCAGGATCCATGCTAAGGCAACTACTCACCCAACCAACGCCACACTCTTCAGACCAGATGTGGACAGCGCCAGTTCCACCACACTCAAACCCACCGGTTAACTGGAATCAAGTTGCACCTCCACGTCGCATTAATGAACCAGGGGACGTGACATCCCAACCATGTCGTCATGTCAGAGAATGGCTTACACAGCAGGAAGCTCCTCAGAATCTCTTTATGACCTCAGAGGGCTCACTTCAGCTCCTTGATGCACAAGAAACTCCACCCCCTGATTGGCATGCAATACCACGTTCTCTACCCAGTCTACAGCGTTTCGTGAAGTTTAGATGCCGAGACAGAGAGGGGGAAGATGCACCAAGTCAAGTTGCGGATCCATACAATCCATTGGTACCACTAGCCGACCTGGCAGCAGGACAAGCTGCAATGGGGATCACAGAGCAACAAGGGCCTCACGCCTCTACTGACGTACGTCCACGCTCAACCTCCCCACACACCTCAGACATGAGCTCACTGATGGATATTCTACGGACTCCATACATCAATATAGTCCAACCACGCCGGATCCAAGACCACAGGCTCCAATGCCACTGCCATGGGAATCTCCCACAGTTCATTCTCCTCAACAGCCAGGCGATGACGACGCACCACGCGATGAGCAACACAACTTCCCGGAGGAGATACGACCCCTTAGACGAAGTGCACGAATCCTGGCCTATTCCCTTGCCACATCTACAACCCAACAAACACCTGATGATTCCACATCTACAACACAACAAGCACCTGATGATTCTACATCTACAACACCACACACACCTGATGATTCTACATCTCCAACACCACAAGCACCAGATGATTCCACTCCAGGGAACGTTTCCCCAGCCACCACTGACGGGGATCCTGATTATTGGGGTAAGATGCCCCTGCAAGAGTTCAACCAACTCCTGAGTAAGATGCAGCCTGCTCAAATCGCCGCCCGCAGGAAAAACAGACGCCGAGCTTTGGGCCGCATAGCAACAAGACTCCGTCAGCAGACGGGACAACTTCGCAGAGCACCAGCTAAGCAACATGACCTTCAACTCTTGAGAGAATGTTGTAACACCCTACAAACCCGCTGTGAACAACTGCAGACACGCTGTGAGCAACTGGAGAAACGCTGTGAGCAACTGGAAACAGCGATGTACATCGTCCAAATGAAGTAACTGTTCCTCTAGGGATGGACATTTTTAGTCTCATCACTGGAAGTTTTTATATATATTTGTTTGTTATATGTAGTCGATTTATGCTTGCACAACATATTATAGCAAAAAAAAACAGCTCACGCACATAATCATTTCATGCACAGAAGTTTTGAGCTTGCTTAAACTTATGATAGCCAAAAAACAGCACACGCCAAAGTAACTAGTACACATGTTTATATAAGGTCCTGGATCCTTGTGCACACATGTACACATGTTGAACCGCTGAGTCTCGGGCGGTAGGCACCCTAATGTCAATGATTCCCCTTGACCAGAACAAGGACATATTTATATTTACATTTTTCTTATTTTTCATATTAAGATACAAGTGCTTCTTGGATCCGGATGCAGACATGTGTTGAACCAAAGATCATGGGTGGTACTTTTATTGTCACCTAATCCACACTTAACATGGCCTTGAAACTTAAGTTTCAGTGACACCCCATGATTCAAAAGCACTACTTCACTTAGTACATTGCCAAAATGCTGCACAACACAAGTCAAGTTGGAGGATCCACGTATTCAGCTCATTAGTGTGCTATCTACGTGTTGAACCAGTAATCACGGGATAGTAGGTCCCATTTATCTGTGCATTACAGTGTAGGTGATTGAATGTGCGGCCTCACAGCCGCAAAGGAGGGAAGTGTTGAATAAGGCCTAAAGGAATAAGGCCTAAAGATCACGTAGGCCTAAAGCCTAGATTGAATCACGCTCTTTTTCTATATTTATACACATTATCAATGGTTTGCAATATGTTATAACTACTGAGTGTTTCGCTACTGAGTATTCTTCTAGTGTGAAGTCTGACTGCTGAGTGTTTAAACTACTGAGTGCTTACTACTGAGTGTATACCTACTGAGTGTTCAAAGAGTGAGTTTAAACTCATATTTTATTATTCTTATATTCTGTGTGTTTATCATACATTATTCCGATACTCTGTGTATTCATGAACGTATGCTTTTTAATGAGCAGAGGAGCTGCCCAGGCCGCACAGGCAAAACCTAGCCAACCGTAGCCCACTCATTAGAAGCAAGGCACGTGCAGAAAGTCACGTACGCCAGGGCTGAGATCATCGCGAACTGAAGCCAAGAATGAGATCATGACATGTTATGATTTATGGCGCCTGGTACGGCTAGGTACTGCATGCAACCAAGCTCTGCGCTGCTGAAAGTTAACTTGTATGAGACAAAGCACACTCATGGTTGGCATTGCTAAATCATGTAATTGTTCATTGAATCACGTTATACATGTATGAAATATGTTATTCCTTATCAATTCTTTTAAAAAATACGATTGTAAGTGTTTAAGTTTTAATGGTGTCAAACTATGCCTGTATAACTTTTAAAAAATACGGTGGGACTGAAGTTGAAACATATTGGTGGATTTTCTAATCCAGTAATGTAAAAAATATATAAGAGAGATAAATGGTAACAATAATTACATATAATAACAGCTAAAAAGTGGAAATTGTAACATTAATGAAAGGGTTAATTTGGTAAAACAGTACAAGTTAAAGGCCACTAGATGGCAGTAGAGGATAAGAAATCCACCAAAGGGGAGGAATGGTCAGCGAACACCATAGGTGGAGTTAAGGAGTAACGCCCACCTAGAAGGAGGAGATAAGGAGGAGTTAAGATGTAACGCCCACCTGAAAGGAGGGACAAGGTGGAGCTTAAGGTGAATATAAGGCGATGTTCGCTGACCACCAACTCGGTTCCATCCTGAGACCTGCAGGGATGTTGCTCGGGTTTATCTGTCCTTTATTGGAATAAACTCTTTTGCACCGACTCTTGACCGTCTCCAGTGAAGTTTTTGACTACGCCGTCTTTTGACTAAAGAAGAAATCTAATAGAGTAATTTTATTGAGTTTATTACGTTGGTTAGGGTAGGGACCAGGTCTTTTACTGGCCCGGCCGGTCCTTATTTCCGACCCGACAATTGGCGAGGCCAGCCAGGAGATTGAGTCCAGAGGCCGAGAGTTTCTGACCGGGACGGACAGCCTGTATCTGAGACACGTGGCCACATAGAAAAGGTAAGCAGAATACCTGTTTAATCAAAATTCTGCATTTTAACTGTGTCTGAATACGGGATTTTCCGCCCAGGTGTGAATCTTAAAGTCTCCTCAATCTTGAACCTAGAATAAATTTTGAGTGCAAAAAGCAGTAAATTAAGTAGAAAATATTTTACTAAAATACGAAATTTGGATTTTAATGGTGAATTGAAACTAAATAAAGAAAGAAAGTAGACGCTGGAGGGTAAGAGTCGGTGCAAACTAAATGCAGGCAAAATGCAATAGCAGCTAAATTTGCATGTGTGTGTGTGAACCATGGTGCGGAATATGTCTATGTCAAAGTGTGTAATGCTAGTAGAATAGATGCGCTTTTTGTGTTTAATTGTTTGCTTTTAAGGGTAAGTAAAATAAGTGTTTTCCAGCCATCATCGTGAATACCGCTGTTTTTAAGAATCGCAGCGCTTCGACTTAATGTCGGGGAGCTTCGATCCAATCAGAACAGGACTGCATAGGCGTGGTGAGCTGATGAAGAGATAAGAATTTAAAAAGCCATTATCGTGAATACCGCTGTTTTTTTAGGAATCGCAACGCTTCGACTTAATGTCGGGGAGCTTCGATCCAATCAGAACAGGACTGCATAGGCGTAATGAGCTGATGAAGAGATAAGAATTTAAGCATTTTTGCGGATACCGCCGGATCGGAGAGTTGTAGGGTCACAGCTGAGTGCTGGGGCGCTCCACTTACTGGCTCGGGGCTGCATGGGCAAAAATAGGCTAATAAAATAGTCATCACGTGGCTACCGCGAGCTTATATCGCAGGATTTCAACTGAGTGTTGGGGCTCTTCGATGGTAGGTTCGGACTGAACGGGCGGATGTACTATAGCACGTTACCGCTAGGAGCCTAAATAGGACTGCGGCAGGATAGGAGAATAAAGCGTGCTTAAAGAAGTGTTACGCGCTCATGTTGAGGAAGTGAATTGAGTAGCGATTTATAAAGACAGATTTTGTGTTGAGGAAGTGAATCATTACTGTCTAAGCCCTCATGTTGAGGAAGTGAATTGAGAGGCTATATTTATGTGTAAACTGGGCCTGTGTTGAGGAAGTGAATCAGGTCCACCAATTTGGAAATAAACCTAGGCGGAGTAAATTGAGTCTGTGTCGAGGAAGTGAATCAGGCTAATTAATTTGGAAATAAACCTAGGCAGTGTAAATTAAGTCTGTGTTGAGGAAGTGGATCAGACTATTCAGCTGAAAGCCTAGGTAATGTACATAAAAATCAGAAGCCGGCAGGAGATAGGAGTCAGAAGGCGCACGTGCATGTAAATACTGCTGAAATAGAATAGGTAGAGTGAAAAGGGTAAATATATACTTGAAAATATTTAATCAATGTAAAATTAAAATTGAGTGTCTGAGAGTAGTGAAAGGCGTGTAAAATAAATGATGCCTATATATTAAATTTGATTGACTAGTGTGAAAAAGTTGTTTAACAATTAAAATTTTGTAAATATTATTAAAGGCTTCTGAAGCAGCAATACTGATTAAATATTTGTGAAGAGAGGAATACTGATAGCTAAAATAGCTGTGGAAGAGAGATAAAGTGTATGGAAGAGGGAAATAGCAGTGAAGACGAGCTATTTTTGCCAGAACACTACACACAGGAAGGAGATATAGGAACACAAGGAATAAGAACACATTTTTGGTTGGAACAAACCTGTAAGGATGAGGATGGTGTAGAGCAATGGCAAACTGAACAAGAGATAAATCAGAAATTGTGGCAGTTGACAAAATTCATTAATTTGGCACAAGTGCAGGACGAGTTTCCTGACGTGCCGTGGAAAGAGGTGATACGTAGGTGGTGGACACCAAAGACACTTGCACTAGTGTTGGAGCGGTTGTGCAATAACCCTAGTGCTACTGTAGCCTTACCTTTAGGTCCAGCATTGGGACTGCCCGCAGGGTATGGTATACCAGGGCGCAATAGAGTGACCTCAAATCCACGACTGAGCTTCACAATAGTCCCTAGGAGAGTTAACTGGGAAACAGGCAAATTTGGGTGTATCACAAAAACACCAGCAGGAGACGGAACGGATAGATTAGAATACAATCCCACAAGGGAAAGGAAATATAAGCCAGGAGTTACAGTAGATAAGATACTGGTAACAATAAAAACTAAAGACACAGACGAGGAACCAGAGATACGTAGAACAGCACATAGTGTAAGACAGGGCTATATGGGGGCAGGAATGGTGAAGGAACAAGGGAACGCAACTCCAATGGGAGTGGTGATAAACAATCACCAGATCAAAAAGAATTTATTGAAAAATGCATGAAAAAGTGGCATGGGAGAACAAAAGGAAAACTAAATGGCCTTTACAAGGCACCTTCATGGAAGCATACTGTGATGAAGTGGCAACAAATATAAAACACCATAAGTCCAGAGACACCAGTGAGAAAAGAGAAGGAAAGCGTGCAAGGGAAAGAGAGGTGTTAGGTTGGTTTAAATTTGAAGGGTATCGACACATGCATAAAGATCAACCCCCCAAACCTCCACCAGCAATTAAGAAAGTAATGATAGAACAGGAAGTGAAAACAAACCAGGGACAGCAGAAGGCCACTGCACCTGAGTGGTCAGCCAAACCACCACCGCCTTATGCCCCAGATAGTCGCACACCTAGGACAGGTATTTATCCAGTACTAGAGACACTTGAGGGAGAGGAGAGACAAGAAGTAGAGGGAGAGCTGCAGGGAAAGTTTACAATGACCTGACCAAGCAGACTCACAACAAAGAAAAAGACAGAGGATGGACTGCTAATGCTGAAGAAGATCAACAAGAGAGAATGACAGCAGAAGAGATGGAATGAAGAGGGAGGAGAGATGGACTGGTGCCAAAGAGAGCGCACGCCTAACCCTGCAACGCTTCATCTATTGGGCAAGGATCCGAGGAACAAAACCTCAAGTTTCTCTGAGCATGAGGAGATTCACAAGGAAGAAGAGACAGAGAAAACTACTACCAAGAGGTGAGAAGAGAATTCAAGCCTGAAGTAATGAACAGAGTGGATTACTGGCTAAAGGAAGTAGTGCTCAGACATCACCAAAGAAAGAAAGATGGGAACCAGATGACAGCAGCAGAAGACACACCAGCAGAGATACAGCTGGAGGAGAAGAATACACCCCACTCAAGCTGTCAGATTTGCCAATCACAACAAAGCAACAACAACAGGAAAGGCTGAAAAGACAACAAGAATGGGAACAGGCCAGCCCCAAGACACGAGAAGAACGCATGAAGGAAATGAAAACACTGGATGAGACCATCCGAGAGAGGAGGAGGAGCTACGCAGGCTGGAAGCAGAAGAAAAGAGGCTGCTAGCACAGTGGGACAAAATCCGCAAAGATTCAGACAGAGTACTAACAAGCACTCCACACAGTGAGAATGGAGCTGAGTGGCATCATGACAACCGAGAGTCCGACACATGCAGAAGCACAAAAAGTGTTGGAGAACGTGGAAACCAGAGTGCATGAAATGACCAATCGACAACTGCAACAGATTAATGGCACTAATGATATGTAAAAGTGCTAAGGAATGGAAGAAGAATTGTACCCACAGTTCCCAAGAAGAAGCGATCACGTGCTACACATATTCCTCTGCTAGAAGAAGAAGAAGAGGAGGAAGAAGAATATGAGGAGGAAGAGGAGCATCATCGTGGACTCATGTGCCCACTGATAACAAAGGCTCAAGGACAAACGGCATATGTAGCCTGGGGATTCGCTGACATGGTGGGATTAGCCAGCAGACTGCCAGATCTAACTGAAGGTGCCAATAAGTGGATCACAGCATTGGAAGAGAGTACAGCAGGAGTGACACTGGCTTTGGGAGACATCAAAGCCCTATTGATGCATATCGTGGGGAAACACGCCACGGAAGACATCATGATCGCAGCAAACTACCTTTGGTAGTGAAAGGAAACATGGCAGATGGCATAGGCTTCAGTGGACATCGGACTAGAGTGTGGGCTGAGCTGAGAAGACTGTATCCGGAGAAAATGGATCCATCCAAACTGGATGGTGAAAGGCTGAAGGACGATGAATGTCCAACTAAGTTCCTGATAAACTTCCAGAAGAAGTGGAGAGATGAAACTGGAAGTGCTTGGAACACAATGACACCACGAAAAGCCTGTTTAAGGTGATGATAAAGAAAACCATGCCTCCAGAGGTCCAGAAGCGACTGGACAATGTGGTTGGACTCATGAAGATGGAATGGCCATTGTTCTCTGAACACATTGTACATCATGTGGAGAATTGGAGAAAAGAAAAACAAAGAGAAGAAGAAGCTAACAAAAACTTGGCCACCAAATTGACCCAATTACAACTGAATGAATTAACTAAAGCAAAAAGGAGAAGAGCAAGACACAAGCTCCAGTGGTGACCGCAGAGTTATCTCAGCCAACTCCTCCTGTAGTTGTGGCACCGCAGGCACCTGCAACGACGCAACCAATGGCACTAGCACAGCCACCACAGGTACCCCCAATGATGACACAAGGAGGTGTACACCCTGTGCCACCTCAACAAGGGTACACACACAACAAGGCTACCCACAGCAGGGTTACCCACAACAGAGCTACCAGCAGCGAGGAAACTACCAGCCACAAGGGGCTATCCACCCAAGGAAGCACGGAGGATACAACCGATACCAGACACAGCAGAGACCCAGAGGTGGCCCAAATAGACGTGGAGGATGGAGAGGCCCAATGGGACCATCACCAATGCGTCGCACACAATCCAATCCACAGCTGAACCAACCACAAGGGGCGTTGAACACTTGCTGGGGATGTGGAGAATCTGGACACCAGCGACGAGACTGCGAAACCCATCCTTGGGAAGGGCCGACGTATGGATGGCAATAGGGGAGCCCAGAGGAGCCTGAGGGGGAATTAATAGGAATAGCCATTCATCACGACCACAAGAAGAGCCTACCATGACAGTTACGATTTATGATGAAGATCACCAATTTATGGTAGACTCTGGAGCCACATTCTTGTATTGGAAATCCGGCTCAAACCTCCCCCTCTCAGAGTCATCAGTAAAAACAGTAGGCTTCTCTGGGAAAACACAAATAATACCTTTAACACAGCCGGTACCAATGAAGATTGCAGGAAAAACTATTGTGTCACCATTATTATACTCCGACAACACTCCAATGTGCCTGATGGGACGAGATTTACTCTGTCAATTAAAGGCTCAAATAATGTGCACCCCAACTGGATTGCACATAGAGTTTCCAGAAGATCACACAACCTGCAGAGTGGCAGACACACTGCAGGGATGATGCCCCTAACCAAATTACCAGAAGAACCACACCAAGAAGAAGTAAAAGAAAAATACAGAGTCATGCCCAAGGTATATTGGATTAAACTTCAGCTGCGTTCCCGGCTGCAGCAACTATGGGAAACACAGACGACAAAAGCACCTAGGAGAAATTGGCAGAAAGCCCCAGCTGCCACTACATTGCACCCTCCATTATGATGAAAGACAGCAACACCAAGATTATGAAACCTTATGGGATGAAGTGATCAACAAGACTCTGCACTATCTGACAGTCCAGAATGTGTACATAGGACCTCAAGGAGCAGCGGCAGCTGTCATCCTCCCACCAGAACTGCAAGATTGGTTCGCGTTTCGGGCTCTGTCCCGCATGTGACCTTGCTTGTGTCAGAAGGTTATGAGTCGCATGATTTAGGACCTATGGTTAGGGGAGCATTACAGACACCAAACTGGACACAAACACATGATGCAAACTACACATTTCCTCAGATAGACAATGCATGAGAATAACACTGACAGCAGTGATGAGGGAATAGCAGAAAAAGTGATAGTTGATAGGGGACCACAGGATAAGAAACTGCCTCTATTAATGATGGTAACAGACAGGCACAGAGCATTATTGGATCAAGTACCTCAGGAACTGTGGTCAAAACACAAAACAGATGTAGGACTAGTCAAGTCAGCACAGCCAGTAAAAATAAAACTTAGAAAAGACATCACATTGCCATACCAAAGACAATATCCACTGAAACAGCATGCTTTGGAAGGAATCAGACCTACAATTGAGGGTCTGATGAAGGCAGGGGTCCTGGTCAAAACACAGAGTCCCTGTAACACGCCAATCTTCCCAATTAAAAAGCCACATTCAAATGATTACCGATTGGTTCATGACCTAAGACAAATAAATGCCATTGTAGATGCAGAAGTACCTGTCGTTCCGGACCCACATACCTTGCTCTCTAACATCCCACCAAACACACAATGGTACTCAGTGATAGATTTGTGCTCAGCATTCTTCAGTGTACCACTACACCCAGAGTCACAGTACTTGTTTGCTTTCACATTTGACGGTCACCAGATAACTTATAGCCGCCTACCACAGGGTTTCGTTTCAAGTCCGTCAGTCTTCAACAGAGTACTGGCACAAGATTTACAACATCTAGAGGTAGAAAGCACTGTGATTCAATACGTGGACGACATTCTCATATGTAGTTCATCAGAACAACAATGTGAGGAGGATACCATGACGATATTGTCAGCATTGGCCAAAGGAGGGCACAAAGTTAGCAAGGACAAACTTCAATTCTGTCAGACGGAAGTAGAGTATTTAGGTAGAAAACTGAGTGGAGACAAGAGACTGATAGCCAACTCACAATAGAGGCTATAGCTAAGATACCAAAACCACAAACAGTAGGACAAATGCTCTCATTTCTAGGCATGGCAGGGTATAGTCGCTCGTGGATTTGCGATTACGCAATAAAAACAGCTCCATTACGAGCTATGATAAGAGCAGCAGGTCAGGCAGTCAAATCAGCCCAGTTATACTGGACTGAGGAAGCCGAAGGAGCCTTCCAAGCACTGAAACAGGATTTGCGTTCTGCTCCAGCACTGGGCAATCCAGATTATTCTAAACCATTCCACCTGTATGTAGCTGAGAGATCAGGGTTTGCGAGTGCCGTGCTAATGCAAGACACACCAACAGGTAAACAACCACTGGCATATTACAGTGCAAAACTGGATAACATTGAGATGGGACTGCCACCGTGTTATCAGGGATTGGCAGCAGCAGTTTTTGCATTTCAAAAAGCTTCTTCCTTGACAATGGGACATCCAGTGATTTTGTATACGTCTCATCAATTGCATGCTCTGCTCACCAGTCCTCGATTTGTTCTAACCCAAGCTAGGAAAACAGGATACGAAGTCATCCTGTCTGCACCAGAAC
>NW_024042534.1:0-8712 GCF_014851395.1 Micropterus salmoides | reverse complement strand
GAGACAGGTGGGAACAACCAGGCATAGGGAGTGAGGTGATGACCAGGCAGGAGGAAGAACTGGAATATGAAATGACAGGAAAGTTCGGGAACTTGATCAAAATAACAGAGACCAACTGCATAAAGTTTACGAGCTGGGGGAATTTGTTCCTCTTTGCAGACATGCCCACTTTATGAAAATCCCATGAAGTTTTTGGGCTGTTTTTTTGCATGCAGCATAAATGTGTTATGGTGTATTTAAAAAACACCACTAAATAACAGAAGTAACAGTATCAGAATTGCATAAATTGGATATGACTGTAAGGCTGAGACTCTTGTGGATTAATTTAACCCAACTGAACTCACGTGTGATTTTGTTAATCCCCATTGTGGACATTTCAATGTGGTGAAACCGTGTAGTGTAGTGAAACTTGACCTCACTGTCCAAAAGTACCTAATGTGACTTCTAGGACAATCACAGCCACAATAAACTTTACAACCAAACTAGAGACCCAGGTCATTCCTAGCATTTCCTGGGGATACTGACAATAAGGGTGTTTCTGAGTAGAAGTCCTCCAAATTTCCAAATGTCAAAAGTTTTCTGATACAAAATCAAATCATGCATTTTTCTCAGGTGTTCCTCAAGATCTTGGTGTCTGAATGTGGTATTCTGGGGTTTTTTCGACAATTTTTTAATCAATTTGATATGGTTACATTTTGCACCAAATGTGTGTATCAAATGGTATCAACCCAAAGATTGCTGCAACAACTTGTGAGACATAATTGACATTTGGACAATTCCATTCCATGACACCACCAACTCCAGGACCCCAATTGCCCGAAGCAGCATCTGAAACAGGATTTGTCCAATTGTGTGTAAATATGTAATCAAAAGGTCTTTAACTATCTAACTTTGTTCAATACTGAGCCCAGTGCTCTACCTGCTAAATTAGCTCAAACACCCTCGCACAGTCTACACTTGTCAGCAGGAGTCATTGTTGGCCTTTTCAAGGGAACTGCTGATCAAATTTTTAAAAAGGTAAAATAATTCCAGTGTTATCTGTGGGAAAAAATAGCTGAATGGAAAATGTGTCAGCATGAACAGTCTGTAATCCAGCGTACAGACACTGTCTCTATTAGCACGTTTAAAAAGGTACAATGTGTAATTCCTAGCCACATGCTCCAAAACAAATAGTCGGCAGCATTTCAGGCCCCACCTCAGCCACGCTCCGAGATATTCTGCTCCTCTGCTCTTTTCTAATCACTTCTATGGTTAGAGCTTATCTTTACTCTGTAGCTGTGGCAAAATACCTCCATCCAGCGAAGGCAGCATAAAAAAAAAGTGGTCAGCAATTAACAACAGATTATCCCTGGTACACTGATGAAACCCTCTAGAGAAGGAACTTCAACCAACTCAATTTAAACTCAGAGCCAGCAAACCTCAAAGCCCACAGCACAAAACACAGCTGCACTAAAACAGCCTCAATGCAACTGCAAAACTCCTGACTCACAAACTACTGCACCACACAGTACTGCACAAACCGTGTATCACTGAAAAAACAACAAGGCTGCGTCCACAAAGGTACACAAACACTAAGAGGAAATTGACCGTACAATAGTTACCAGTACATAATAATAATAACAATGAATAATAATGTACTCAGGGCCTTGCTCAGGGGGCACCTTTCAGCAACCCTCCGTTTCCCAAGCCAGGTCCCCACGGACTAATGTTGCCTGCCATTAAGCCCCCAAATCTATGTGTCACAAAACCACATTGAAAACGTTACATGCCCCAGAAAGACTTATTACAAAAGAGACCTAACATAATCAAAAGGGTGAAGGAGGTGCAAAAACAAGCTTTACGTTTATTAAATAAACTATAATGAAATGTGCCTAAACAACGAATAATAATCCAAAAATTTAATCAATTATTTGTATAGCACATTTCAAAAACAAGGCAATTCAAAGTGCTTTGCATAAAACATAAATGCAACATAGGGACATATAAATAAAAAAATATTAGGACAGTAAAAGTTACAGCGCAGTGTAAGAGATCAATTCAAAGTCTTAAATTTGATTTAATAAAATGGAGAAAGAAATGTCTTCAGTCTTGATTTAAAAGAGAGAGAGAGTTTCAGCACATCTGCAGTTTCCTGGGAGGTTGTTCCAGATTTTAAAAAAAAGCTGAAAGCTGCTTCTCCAGGTTTAGTTTTCACTCTGGAGACAGAAAGTAGACCTGATCCCAGACGACCTGAGAGGTCTAGATGGTTCATAACGAAGCAGATGATCAGCCCTAAACCATTCAGTGCTTTATAAACCAGCAGCAGTATTCTAAAATCAATTGTCTGACAGACATGAAGCCAGTTTAAAGACCTCAGACCTGGACTGATGTGATCCGCTTGTTGAGGACTTGACTAACTGGTTACTACGCTAGCTTCAGTAAATATCTCCGTAACACGTCTTTGACACGACGTCAGAACTTTTCATCACGTTAGTTCATTTTTTTAATGTTTTAAACTAAAATTCTGGCTAAATCTTAAATGTTGCACCTTTAACCAGCAGTTTAGACCACTTTAATGTAACAAAGCATGACTCAGCTCCCAGTCTGCAGGGGATGTCAGTTGCAGCTGTTCCTCTGAAAGAAATGCTGGAAATAGCCAAACAAAGGAAGGAACACCAGCCTCTGAGCAGCTATTGATATTTGACAAATATGCTTTCCTGAACTTCCCACAGCTGAATTAAATCACTCCACATTTTCTCAGGAGAAGTTTACATGTGTCGACTGTTTTCAAAGGTGTCGCCAGTACAGAGTGTTAAATCACTATTTTAACTTCATAACAAACTATTGTGTATCATTTATTTACACCGCGAGCTTCATGTTTGTCAGTGTTTAGTTAAGTAGAGATTGTGGTGATGGTTGGTCGTTTGCCTTGAAACTTGGCATCCCACATTCACATCCTGCCTCATTATAGCCAGTGTTGACAGTTTTATAATATAATCATGACTACTATCTTTCACTTACTGTGTTTTCAGTAGTGTATAAAGACCTTACGTAATGCGCATCTCTTCACATAGTATTATTTATCTCTATTCTTTTATTCTTTTACTATTCTTACATAACTTGCATCTCTTTATTCCATATTATATATTTCTACATTTATTTATGTCAACGGCATGTTTGTCTACATGTAGTGCCTTATCACAAAGGCAAATTCCTTGTGCGTGTAAAATACGCCTTGGCAATAAAGCACTTTCTGATTCTGATTCTGAACCGTTATGTTTTTATTCATAGTTTTCAGTCACGTGATATGCGCGTTGACCTGGAGGGCAAAACAACAGACCAAAATGGTGGCTCACACCGGACTCCCCCGTAGAGACGCCCGTAGTAGCGTCCATGTTGATTCCAAATTCTGACTTAAGAGCACTGCAAAAAGTGAGCTCTCAAAAACAAGGGAAAAAAAGCATTAAAATGGGGGAAGTATTACTTAAAATAAGCAAAATTATCTGCCAACAGAACAAGAATATTTCACTTGCTACTTAAGGACAAAAAAACTTGAAACAAGTGAAATTCTCTAACATAAAAGCTGCCTGGTAAGAAGAAATATCTTGTCAGACAAAAAACAAGCATATTTTGCCTTCAATTAAGATAATTAATCTCACTTACATTTTAGTTTTTGCAGTGCACTGATGCCTCAGCTGTGGTGGTTACAAACCGAAGTATTGGTGGCGCTAAATTAAAAGTCAGAGGATCACCACAGTCAGTAGGATGCATCGTCCTGCGAACATGACTGTCTGCGAAATTACATGACGATCCATGCAGTACTTTAGATATTTCAGTCTGGACCATGGAGGAGGACCAACCAACCGATGTCCCTGGAGCCACGCCACTAGCATAGCTAAAATGCCCTGCATTATCTCATACCAGTAATGTAACTTTGACACAATGCAGACTCACTGTGATAGGTTACGAATTTCAAACATCTGCTAATACATTTAGACACTCTATAGCAACAAATAGAAACAAAATGGCAGTCTGGAACAGCGGGGAAAAAAGTAAATTCACATTTCTTCATTTCACCTTTCACTAAGTGTTGAAAGAATAACCAAATGAACAACACATATAGGAAAAGCTTTGCTGTCACGTACAACACTAACATCTGAACATATAAGAGATATAGCAGGTATCTGCAATGATGATATTTTTTTTACCAGTGACACTGTAGCCCGGTTTAAACATTAAAAATCTCAACACAATGACAGAAATACACATCAAAATCTTCTGGTACAGAGCCCTATAGAGAGGAAGATATTACATCTAAGAGGGAAAAAAACTTTATCTAACTAACTACTTTATCTCAGGAAGCGTTTTGCATCATCAACCTGAGCAGTATCTTGCTCGTGTTCACCCTGCAGCAACAAGACTTATATCCAAGTCCTTCAGAGTCCTCTTTATGATGGGATGTATGATGTATTGTTTGTATGATGTATTAAAAAATGTCAGCAATACAAAAAGGTAACTTTTGTGCTGTGCAAATTAGACATCAAAGCTATACTTTCCCTACACACTATCGTTTTATCTTATAGGCATATCTTCAGACTATTTAAACACCTTTGGTATCCCTGATTCAATGAGCAGCTCCATCGCTGTTTTCCTGTGTGTTCGATCCAGAGCTCTGTGGCTCTCAAACGTTTGTCAATATCTGTCATGGAGAATTATTTTTCCTCTGGCTCATTGACCCTTCAGGTGTCAGAACAGTTTCCCAGGCCTTAAGAATGGAAATAAAACAGGCAAAGAAGACGTCACGATAAATTAAGAAATTGCCATTATTTTAAATTTACTACACGACACTACAAAGAGATAAGAAAATTACCTTTTAGAATTTAGTTTGTGTCCACGCTTTAGTCACCATCCGTAGTCAAGCAATCTGCCGAAGCAGTTATCGGGACACAACCTTGTCATGTGAACATATAATACAGCTCCTGATAAATAGTCGATTTTTACTATCTGTGAAGTGGTGGATGGATGTGTGGATAGGCAGGTGGCAGTTTAAAATTATTATTTTCCTCACTAATAACTGCCTCAGTCCTTAAGTTAACACATAAAATCATGGGTTCAAAATAACACTTTCTCTTGGCAAAAGGCAAACTACCACAGCTGCAGGGCAGAGTGTGAGTAAATATCCTGGATCAAAGTCATGATTCCTGCGTGGAAACGACTGTGGTTAGTGTTAAGTGTAAAAACTTTAATTGACACAGGACTCCACTGGTGAACTTCTAATCACGTCAGCAAGTGCAGCCGGAGCTTCTGCACGAAAGGAAATCTGCTGAAAACAACTTTAAAATATTTAACAAGCAATCCCTCAGCAATCAGTCGCACTGTTTGTTGGAAAAAGGAAGTGTAAACACTCTTTGAGAGTCCTGATCTTTCACAGCTCGCTGAACAGCGGGACTGACATTGACTAAAATTAATATTTGGGTTCAAATCAACCAAACACTGATACATTTAATGAAGCTCATTAAAAAGGTTTAATCACAAGTTCAACACAGCCTTCTTATCAAACACAGGTGTAAATAATAACATTAACAAGCAATGTTTTTTTGCAAGAAAACAAAAATGATTTTACCAGGTGGACCAACAGCTAATGAGCCACCAGCAGACATTTTGATTTCACAAAGCACAGAAGTAACTAATGAGTGATCATTTCCTCCAGGATCTTGTAGATTTTAATTATTACAGATACAAAATTGCACCTCAGCTGCAAAAAATTGTACCCTACTGACGATTACGGCGTGGAACAAGTTAGGGATCTCAGGAATGACTTGTGTTTTTGTTGGCAGTCCCTACAGCTAGCCAAGAAGTTGAACACCCTTCTGTTTCTTTTTTCCTTCCTACCATGGTATGTTGGGCTCTCAACAAGCTTGAGGCAAGTGCTGCCTGAGAAGACAACTTAGGAAAACAAATCCCTCCTCACTGTAGTTACACTTTTCTTTGTGACGATCGCTGCTTTATTTTAATTTAGGTTGATAAAAGTGGTCCAGAAATGGAAAAATTGGCAAGCTGTCTAACAGTTTGTACTGCAAGGCTAGGTTTAATTTGCGATAATTCTTATGATCATAAGATTGAGAGTTCATGGAACGATTGCATAATGGCTGTGCCTTTAAGAGTTCCAGTTCGAGGATGTTGGTACTCTGCATGCTGGCTTCCAGTCTCGGCTTATGGAACGGGGCCTTAAGCTTCCCAATTATCATCTCAACCATAGCTTGTGTCCTGCAATGTGCCAAGTTGTAACAGTGCTGCGGGCTAGACTTCAGCATAAGGGGGGAGCAAATTGGGCAAGCAGGGGTACCCTCTGTCACCGAGCTGGTAACTATCAAACTCTTCTAAAGTATATTGCCAAAAGTTTTATTTTTAGCACACCCCTCCAAATCATTGAATTCAGGTGTTCCAATCACTTCCATGGCCACAGAATTATAAAATCAGGCACCTAGGCATGCAGACTGCTTCTACAAACATTTGAGAAAGAATGGCTCGCTCTCAGGAGCTCAGTGAATTCAAGCGTGGTACCGTGCGCCTGCACAAAATTAAACTCACGCATTCGACTAAGAAACATCTGTAGGACCAGTCCAGGCAGGATGAACATCATTTTAAAACAAGACAGTGAAGTTTAGTTAAAACTCTGGACTAATGCAAGATGGGAAGCAGTGGATTCACACTGACTATTAAAACGCTGATTAGCTGGACAGACTGGGCAATATGGATGCACATCTCAGTAAACAGTAAGCATCACAAGTCATTTTATAAAGAATTTTTTATATTTGAAAATGTATTGAAGGAAACCTGGATGAGCCAGTTTGAATGGACCTGATGCATCTGATAACATTAATGTATAAAAAATATCTATAATTTACAGGGGCTGTGCTGAAGTTTGTCAGTAGAGTAGATGGTGGATCATCAGCTAGTACAAGCACAGCTGATCCACATCCAGCCTCAGCCAGTACTAGCGTAGACCCAGTCCAGATGTCTTTAGCAAGTCACACAGACCCAGGTGAAACACAGGCAGCCTCAGCCAGTACGAGCACAGCCAGAGATCTAAGAGCCTAATGGACCACACGCTGCTCCTTCAAGTGACCCAGCAGATTGGCCCCGAGTCTTATCAGACTTCATGAGGTCTAAGTTAGTGCGCAGAGGTCTGTTCAAACCAGCACTGGATTTTCTAGAAGAGTCGCACCCAGTTTGTGACCAGTGGTAATGTAGCTGGTAGAGTTTTGCTATATTAACATCTGAAAACTGAAGCCAGCCTCGCTCAGTGTGGGACTGTGAGCTGCACATTGAGAGGTGATGAAGTTAACATGTGGATTACTGGTGAGATTGTGAATTGAGAAGTGTTTCAGTTAGTTGTGGTTTTTGCCTCCTTGTCCCATCTTAACATACCAAACCGGGTTCTGTGTCTGTCAGACGGTCTAAAGGGGACACTACCACAACAGCAGAGCAATAACACAGACTGGTGCTCCCTACAGTATAGGAACTATCCACTTGTTCTCTTGCGACTTTCCTTATGTTTTCCTTATTGTGATTCACTATAACTATAATGCTGTATTGAAACCTGTTTTGAGTGAATTTAAAAAGATAGATTGCGTTTTGTAAGATCAATAGATTTTGCTGTGTAGTACTTTTACTTTTGATTACTTAAGTATTTTTAAAATCAGGTAGTTTTTGAGTAGGTTTATACTGGATGACTTTTAGTTGAGTAACATTTTTCATGCGGTATCTGCTTAGACTGACAGGCCTTGTTTGTTACAGCCTCACAAATGTGAAGATTTGCTGCTTTTCCTTTTAACTATTTAAATAATGTTGATGTTTGTTCAGCTCAACAAATCAAGCATTGCGTTAGTTCAGGCAGGCAAAGAAGTCAAGCGCCGCTCATTCCAGCTTATCAGCTGATAGCTCAGCTGATTCCTCTCTTTGCATTCATTGGCAAAGTCCAGTCAAGGCGCCTGTTTAAGCTGCCGTCGCCGTTGTAACCTGCCTGTCCTCGCTGCTTCCTATGCAAAAAACTCATAACCCACCGCCACCCCAGCTGCACCTACCAGGCTATATCTGATAGGGATGCTAATAATTATCAATCCAAAAGTATCGGCCAATCTCATTATCGGAAGCATTTCGGGGAATGAATTTGGTCGAATAGAATCAGACAGCTTTCATTTAGCTTGTTGTAGTAGTACAGTCAGGACTTTTACTTGTAACAGAATATTTCAGTGTGGTATTAGTACTTTTACTTAAGTAAAGGATCTGAATGCGTTTAAAGTTGAGGCTGGTTCAACTTTTTTGATGCATTATTTTGAACACAACATCAGACTACCACCTTTCTCATGGCAGCCATTTTAATTTATCATAGCATGTACAGCACAGGTGTAACTAATAACATTAATAACTTGTGAGCCTGCAGGTAAAATACATTTCCTGATCCTTGGCACCTGAGTGGAATGCAGACATTATTAATGTTATTAGTTACGCATGTGTTGTAATGAAAATGCCCGCTGTGAGAAAAGGTCTCAGTGACATCTATATAAAAACATAAAAAGAGGTCAGAGTTCCTTTTGTCATGCAAACATGAGAGTCACGCTTCAGATCTATGCTGTTGTTGTGTGCTCTGGTGGACCATGTTGTACAAAATTAGATGACGAGGTGAGTTTCCACCATGATGGATTATCTCTCAAAGGTCAGCGTGCACAA
>NW_024042533.1:0-26446 GCF_014851395.1 Micropterus salmoides | reverse complement strand
GATATAATCCAATCTTCTCCTATCGCTCGATGGTCTGACGGCACACCACGTGGCTCCTGATTCCAAGCTATATACCCTTGTCTTCTTTTCAAGCTTCAGCTCCTAGCTACGTTTTGATTCTGCTATGTTTTCTTGACTGAGCACTGTTATCTGTCCTGTTACCATGACTGGAGCACATATCCCAGTCCAATGGTGTCAGGCACTTTACTTTCAAGCGATCGCTGTCATCACATAACCAGAAATGTCTGCCATAGCATACGTGCCTCCCTAGGAACGGTATGGGATGTCGGTATCCTGATTTCGCTAACTCTAAAGGAGCGTAATCTGCCACCACCTGTTGGCATGAAACTTAGCTTTAGCAGTTGTACGCATTTATCGTGTGCAAGTACTGATCTGCATTCTCTACTTTTCGCTTGCGGTGACATTGTACTTTAGCGTCTGGTCCATTAACCATCATAGTCTTAGTGTCTACTATGCAAAATGGGAATACTGTGCTTTCATTTCTGACGGCCGTCTGTGGTACCCAATGTTCCAATAAGGGTCCATGTAGGATGGACAATTAGTTCTATTCTGTGACCATCCGTCAAGTTTCTTTGCCATCATTCTTAGCATGCAATAAGCAAAACAATCATTACGGTGTTGGCACGCGTCAAAACTTATGGGCAATATTTGAGGGACTCTCCTGCCATTGTAACAGGCTATGCAGGACTGAGAGCTAACCTGCTGAGCAGAATATTGTAGCCATTGACGAAACATATTTCTCCCTGTATCATGGGTTTTACTCTCGTGTGGTTCTAGTCTGTTGTATACTGGACTTGGTTTCTGTAATACCCTGGGTTGTCGTCTGTTAGGCCTCAACGTTGCTTTTGGCTGATCATCTGCCAGTCCCCTTCGTTGCTGGCGTGGCTGGGACTTAATCAGCTTTCGGGCTAGTTGCCTATCTACAGTTGTTCCTGTTACTTCATCTGTACACCTGTTGGAACTACAGCTTGCCGTTATTGCCACCACTCCTTCAGCTTCGCATTGTTTCAGCTGGCTGGTTTTCTAATATGTGACCTCCTGGTCCTTGAGTCAGAATCTTTTTTAGCGTGGTTGTTCTTACATAAGTCAAATTTAGTTTGTCACTTTTTGGCCATTTACCTTCCACCGCTACTGTTGCTACTGCTAGTGCACATTCAATCATCTGTCCCTGTCTCGGGGGACCGTTCTCTTTCTGAGGAATCATATCTGGAATCTGACATGCTAGTAGTACTAGGACTGCTGTCACTGCTATCCACATCACCAGCTGCCTGTCTGGAGTTTCTGTCTGTCCCTCTTCTGGGTCTGTTTCTTCGGTTCTGTTTCTGATCTCGCATAGGGACTGTCTCGCTCTGAACCTGATTCTCCTTCTGCCTGTTTCATGTCCTGCTTCTGGGCCGCTTTCTGTCGGACTTGCGTATGTACCCGAACCTGTACATGACCTTGGGGTTGCTCTTGTACTGGAACCTGAATCTGACCCTGGTCCTGACTCTGTGATTGGGCTTGGTGTTGGTCTTGGGATTGTGTCTGCGTAGGGACTTGGTAGTAAGCTTGGCTGGGTTTCTGCAGTTCCTTGTTCTGCTCTATCTCCTTCTGAACCTGAGTCACCTGATTCTTCTGATTCATGGATATCTCTATCTGATCCTGACTGTCCTGCTGAATCAAGGGGTGTACTATCTGCATCTGTGACATCTTCTCTTGGAGGTAAGGATCCACTACTGGTTGCGCTGTCACTGGTTCGTCTAATGCTGGTCCGTCTGGCGGCCAGTCTGTCGGATCGTCTCTCCCCCTGCAGGGCGGGCTCACCGCTCCTTTGTCTGTCTCCCTCTGGGCTCTGGGATCGTCTAGCTCCCTGCGGGCGGTGTCACCGTCCCCATCGGATCCCGTGTGCCTTCCTCCTCTGACTGCCTCAGTTGCTCCTTCTGGCTCATTTGCTCTGCAGCAGTGGTTTAGATGGAACCAAACGTTCTTACCTTCTACTTTTAAGGCTGATGGTGTGGCAAGGACAACTTTAAATGGGCCTTCTCGTCTGGGTTGGTTCCACTTTCTTTTGAACACCTTGACGTACACCCACTCACCAGGGCGTATTGTTTGTTGGCGCTCTGGTATGGCAGCGTCTCTTTCCTCAGTGGCTCCTTTGACCTGTTGGAAGATAGTTCTGTGGATTCTAGTTAAATGCTGGACATAACTTGAAAACTCATTTTCTAACTGTTCAAGAGATGGCCCTTCATATGGACCTCTCAAGTATGGGACAGGCATTGGCCTCCCAGTGCACATTTCATGCGGTGTTAGATGCGTTATTCTGTTAGTTTGCGATCTCATTGCCATTAGTGCTAGCGGAAGAGCATCTACCCATTTTAACTTACCTCTGCTGTCCTCTATTATTTAGCTAGTTTTGCTTTCAAAGTTCCGTTAGCTCGTTCCACTGTCCCTTGTGATTGTGGATGATATACACACCCAAATCTTTGTTTAATGCCCAACATTTGGAGCATTGTCTTTATGACCTGTGCTACAAAGTGTGGTCCGTTGTCTGAACTGATCTTGTCTGGTAAGCCGAATCGTGGAAAAACTTCCCTGCATAAGAACTTTGCCACTGACTTATAGTCCGGGCTGGCGGTTGGTGTTGCTTCAATCCATCTACTGAATCTGTCAACCACTACTAGGATATACCTCATTCTGTTCACCCTCTCTGTCATGTCTACATAGTCTATTATAAGATGTCTAAACGGACCATCTGGCGCTGGTATGTGAGCCAGAGGGGCTGAGAATGACTTTCTTGTGTTGAAAAGAGCGCAACCCTGACATTCGTTCAATGTCTATCTACGGTGGCTGCCAGATATGGTGACCACCATACTGCCTGTATGCGCCTAAGTACCTGTCCCCTGGAACAATGATCTGGTCCGTGAGCGTTCCTTATAGCAAAGCGTGTTAAACAAATAGGCAGCACAAAATGGCCATGTGGACCCCTCCATAATCCTTTCTGGGGACCATCCTCAGTTACTTGTCTGGCCCCTTTCTTTAGCCACATGGACTTCTCATACACGTCAGCTGCTTCTTGTGCTGCAATGAGAGATGACAAATTTGTAAGTGGTTCACAATCCTCAACTGCTACCATTGGACCCATAACTTCTCCTACTGCGGCTCGTTTAGCAGCTTCATCTGCTGGTTGTTACCTCGAGCTATCAGAGTGTCTGTTTTTTGATGTGCTGGACACTTTATAATTGCTACTGCGGTTGGTTCATGGATTGCTTCTAATAATGCAGAGACGGCTTCTCCATGTATTACCGGAGTTCCATCTGCTCTGCAGAACCCTCTCTGTTTCCAAGTGTTGCCATGTACATGACACACTCCATATGCATAAGCTGAGTCTGTGTATACATTCAAACGCTTTCCCTTTGCCAGCTTACAGGCTGCTGAGAGCCTTGATTTCTGCTAACTGTGCTGAACATGGTTGAGGCACACTGGTGGTTTGAACGTCTGTGAAGGTATTATCTTTGTTTAGCTGTACCACTGCATATCCTGCATGATTACCTGTGGCGTCTCTGAAACAAGAGCCATCAACAAAGAATGTCAAATCAGCTGGGATTGGTTGATTGTGCAAATCCTCGCGTATTCTCATGAACGTGTCTGTTACCTGTATGCAGTCATGTGTGTTCCATCTACTGGCAGCACCATACGTGTTGCTGGATTCACTGTTGCACCGTTGGATAGTGAGTTCTGGTGCAGACAGGATGACTTCGTATCCTGTTTTCCTAGCTTGGGTTAGAACAAATCGAGGACTGGTGAGCAGAGCATGCAATTGATGACGTATACAAAATCACTGGATGTCCCATTGTCAAGGAAGAGCTTTTTGAATGCAAAAACTGCTGCTGCCAATCCCTGATAACACGGTGGCAGTCCCATCTCATGTTATCCAGTTTTGTACTGTAATATGCCAGTGGTTGTTTACCTGTTGGTGTGTCTTGCATTAGCACGGCACTCGCAAACCCTGATCTCTCAGCTACATACAGGTGGAATGGTTTAGAATAGTCTGGATTGCCCAGTGCTGGAGCAGAACGCAAATCCTGTTTTAGTGCTTGGAAGGCTCCTTCGGCTTCCTCAGTCCAGTATAACTGGGCTGATTTGACTGCCTGACCTGCTGCTCTTATCATAGCTCGTAATGGAGCTGTTTTTATTGCGTAATCGCAAATCCACGAGCGACTATACCCTGCCATGCCTAGAAATGAGAGCATTTGTCCTACTGTTGTGGTTTTGGTATCTTAGCTATAGCCTCTATCTGTGAGTTGGCTATCAGTCTCTTGTCTCCACTCAGTTTTCTACCTAAATACTCTACTTCAGTCTGACAGAATTGAAGTTTGTCCTTGCTAACTTTGTGCCCTCCTTTGGCCAATGCTGACAATATCGTCATGGTATCCTCCTCACATTGTTGTTCTGATGAACTACATATGAGAATGTCGTCCACGTATTGAATCACAGTGCTTTCTACCTCTAGATGTTGTAAATCTTGTGCCAGTACTCTGTTGAAGATTGACGGACTCGAAACAAACCCTGTGGTAGGCGGCTATAAGTTATCTGGTGACCGTCAAATGTGAAAGCAAACAAGTACTGTGACTCTGGGTGTAGTGGCACACTGAAAATGCTGAGCACAAATCTATCACTGAGTACCATTGTGTGTTTGGTGGGATGTTAGAGAGCAAGGTGTGGGTCCGGAACGACAGGTACTTCTGCATCTACAATGGCATTTATTTGTCTTAGGTCATGAACCAATCGGTAATCATTTGAATGTGGCTTTTTAATTGGGAAGATCGGCGTGTTACAGGGACTCTGTGTTTTGACCAGGACCCCTGCCTTCATCAGACCCTCAATTGTAGGTCTGATTCCTTCCAAAGCATGCTGTTTCAGTGGATATTGTCTTTGGTATGGCAATGTGATGTCTTTTCTAAGTTTTATTTTTACTGGCTGTGCTGACTTGACTAGTCCTACATCTGTTTTGTGTTTTGACCACAGTTCCTGAGGTACTTGATCCAATAACGCTCTGTGCCTGTCGTTACCATCATTAATGGCAGTTTCTTATCCTGTGGTCCCCTATCAACTATCACTTTTTCTGCTATTCCCTCATCGACTGCTGTCAGTGTTATTCTCATGCATTGTCTATCTGAGGAAATGTGTATGTTTGCATCATGTGTTTGTGTCCAATTTGGTATCTGTAATGCTCCCTTAACCATAGGTCCTAAATCATGGGACTCATAACCTTCTGACACAAGCAAGGTCACGTGGGACAGAGCCCGAAACCGCGAACCAATCTTGCAGTTCTGGTGGGAGGATGACAGCTGCCGCTGCTCCTTGAGGTCCTATGTACACATTCTGGACTGTCAGATAGTGCAGAGTCTTGTTGATCACTTCATCCCATAAGGTTTCATAATCTTGGTGTTGCTGTCTTTCATCATAATGGAGGGTGCAATGTAGTGGCAACTGGGGCTTTCTGCCAATTTCTCCTAGATGTGCTTTTGTCGTCTGTGTTTCCCATAGTTGCTGCAGCCGGGAACGCAGCTGAAGTTTAATCCAATATACCTTGGGCATGACTCTGTATTTTTCTTTTACTTCTTCTTGGTATGGTTCTTCTGGTAATTTGGTTAGGGGCATCATCCCTGCAGTGTGTTCTGCCACTCTGTAGGTTGTGTGATCTTCTGGAAACTCTATGTGCAATCCAGTTGGGGTGCACATTATTTGAGCCTTTAATTGACAGAGTAAATCTCGTCCCATCAGGCACATTGGAGTGTTGTCGAGTATAATAATGGTGACACAATAGTTTTTCCTGCAATCTTCATTGGTACCGGCTGTGTTAAAGGTATTATTTGTGTTTTCCCAGAGAAGCCTACTGTTTTTACTGATGACTCTGAGAGGGGGAGGTTTGAGCCGGATTTTCCAATACAAGAATGTGGCTCCAGAGTCTACCATAAATTGGTGATCTTCATCATAAATCGTAACTGTCATGGTAGGCTCTTCTTGTGGTCGTGATGAATGGCTATTCCTATTAATTCCCCCTCAGGCTCCTCTGGGCTCCCCTATTGCCATCCATACGTCGGCCCTTCCCAAGGATGGGTTTCGCAGTCTCGTCGCTGGTGTCCAGATTCTCCACACCCCAGCAAGTGTTCAACGCCCCTTGTGGTTGGTTCAGCTGTGGATTGGATTGTGTGCGACGCATTGGTGATGGTCCCATTGGGCCTCTCCATCCTCCACGTCTATTTGGGCCACCTCTGGGTCTCTGCTGTGTCTGGTATCGGTTGTATCCTCCTCCTGCTCCTTGGGTGGATAGCCTCCTTGTGGCTGGTAGTTTCCTCGCTGCTGGTAGCTCTGTTGTGGGTAACCCTGCTGGGGTAGCCTTGTTGTGGTGTGTACCTTGTTGAGGAGGCACAGGTGCACACCTCCTTGTGTCATCATTGGGGGTACCTGTGGTGGCTGTGCTAGTGTCATTGGTTGCGTCGTTGCAGGTGCCTGCGGTGCCACAACTACAGGAGGAGTTGGCTGAGATAACTCTGCGGTCACCACTGGAGCTTGTGTCTTGCTCTTCTCCTTTTTGCTTTAGTTAATTCATTCAGTTGTAATTGGGTCAATTTGGTGGCCAAGTTTTTGTTGGCTTCTTCTTCTCTTTGTTTTTCTTTTCTCCAATTCCACATGATGTACAATGTGTTCAGAGAACAATGGCCATTCCATCTTCATGAGTCCAACCACATTGTCCAGTCGCTTCTGGACCTCTGGAGGCATGGTTTTCTTTATCATCACCTTAAACAGGCTTTTCGTGGTGTCATTGGTGTTCCAAGCACTTCCAGTTTCATCTCTCCACTTCTTCTGGAAGTTTATCAGGAACTTAGTTGGACATTCATCGTCCTTCAGCCTTTCACCATCCAGTTTGGATGGATCCATTTTCTCCGGATACAGTCTTCTCAGCTCAGCCCACACTCTAGTCCGATGTCCACTGAAGCCTATGCCATCTGCCATGTTTCCTTTCACTACCAAAGGTAGTTTGCTGCGATCATGATGTCTTCCGTGGCGTGTTTCCCCACGATATGCATCAATAGGGCTTTGATGTCTCCCAAAGCCAGTGTCACTCCTGCTGTACTCTCTTCCAGTGCTGTGATCCACTTATTGGCACCTTCAGTTAGATCTGGCAGTCTGCTGGCTAATCCCACCATGTCAGCGAATCCCCAGGCTACATATGCCGTTTGTCCTTGAGCCTTTGTTATCAGTGGGCACATGAGTCCACGATGATGCTCCTCTTCCTCCTCATATTCTTCTTCCTCCTCTTCTTCTTCTTCTGAGAGGAATATGTGTAGCACGTGATCGCTTCTTCTTGGGAACTGTGGGTACATTCTTCTTCCATTCCTTAGCACTTTTACATAATCATTAGTGCCATTAATCTGTTGCAGTTGTCGATTGGTCATTTCATGCACTCTGGTTTCCACGTTCTCCAACACTTTTTGTGCTTCTGCATGTGTCGGACTCTCGGTTGTCATGATGCCACTCAGCTCCATTCTCACAGTGTGTGGAGTGCTTGTTAGTACTCTGTCTGAATCTTTGCGGATTTTGTCCCACTGTGCTAGCAGCCTCTTTTCTTCTGCTTCCAGCCTGCGTAGCTCCTCCTCCTCTCTACGGATGGTCTCATCCAGTGTTTTCATTTCCTTCATGCGTTCTTCTCGTGTCTTGGGGCTGGCCTGTTCCCATTCTTGTTGTCTTTTCAGCCTCTCCTGTTGTTGTTGTTTTGTTGTGATTGGCAAATCTGACAGCTTGAGTGGGGTGTATTCTTCTCCTCCAGCTGTATCTCTGCTGGTGTGTCTTCTGCTGCTGTCATCTGGTTCCCATCTTTCTTTCTTTGGTGATGTCTGAGCACTACTTCCTTTAGCCAGTAATCCACTCTGTTCATTACTTCAGGCTTGAATTCTCTTCTCACCTCTTGGTAGTAGTTTTCTCTGTCTCTTCTTCCTTGTGAATCTCGCTCATGCTCAGAGAAACTTGAGGTTTTGTTCCTCGGACTCCTTGCCCAATAGATGAAGCGTTGCAGGGTTAGGCGTGCGCTCTCTTTGGCACCAGTCCATCTCTCCTCCCTCTTCATTCTCCATCTCTTCTGCTGTCATTCTCTCTTGTTGATCTTCTTCAGCATTAGCAGTCCATCCTCTGTCTTTTTCTTTGTTGTGAGTCTGCTTGGTCAGGGTCATTGTAAACTTTCCCTGCAGCTCTCCCTCTACTTCTTGTCTCTCCTCTCCCTCAAGTGTCTCTAGTACTGGATAAATACCTGTCCTAGGAGTGCGACTATCTGGGGCATAAGGCGGTGGTGGTTTGGTAGACCACTCAGGTGCAGTGGCCTTCTGCTGTCCCTGGTTTGTTTTCACTTCCTGTTCTATCATTACTTTCTTAACTGCTGGTGGAGGTTTGGGGGGTTGATCTTTATGCATGTATCGATACCCTTCGAATTTAAACCAACCTAACACCTCTCTTTCCCTTGCACGCTTTCCTTCTCTTTTTCACTGTGTCTCTGGACTTATGGTGTTTTATATTTGTTGCCACTTCATCACAGTATGCTTCCATGAAGGTGCCTGTAAAGGCCATTTAGTTTTCCTTTTGTTCTCCCATGCCACTTTTTCATGCATTTTTCAATAATTCTTTTTTCTGGTGATTGTTTATCACCACTCCCATTGGAGTTGCGTTCCCTTGTTCCTTCACCATTCCTGCCCCCATATAGCCCTGTCTTACACTATGTGCTGTTCTACGTATCTCTGGTTCCTCGTCTGTGTCTTTAGTTTTTATTGTTACCAGTATCTTATCTACTGTAACTCCTGGCTTATATTTCCTTTCCCTTGTGGGATTGTATTCTAATCTATCCGTTCCGTCTCCTGCTGGTGTTTTTGTAATGCACCCAAATTTGCCTGTTTCCCAGTTAACTCTCCTAGGGACTATTGTGAAGCTCAGTCGTGGATTTGAGGTCACTCTATTGCGCCCTGGTATACCATACCCTGCGGGCAGTCCCAATGCTGGACCTAAAGGTATGGCTACAGTAGCACTAGGGTTATTGCACAACCGCTCCAACACTATTGCAAGTGTCTTTGGTGTCCACCACCTACGTATCACCTCTTTCCACGGCACGTCAGGAAACTCGTCCTGCACTTGTGCCAAATTAATGAATTTTGTCAACTGCCACAATTTCTGATTTATCTCTTGTTCAGTTTGCCATTGCTCTACACCATCCTCATCCTTACAGGTTCGTTCCAACCAAAAATGTGTTCTTATTCCTTGTGTTCCTATATCTCCTTCCTGTGTGTAGTGTTCTGGCAAAAATAGCTCGTCTTCACTGCTATTTCCCTCTTCCATACACTTTATCTCTCTTCCACAGCTATTTTAGCTATCAGTATTCCTCTCTTCACAAATATTTAATCAATATTGCTGCTTCAGAAGCCTTTCATAATATTTACAAAATTTTAATTGTTAAACAACTTTTTCACACTAGTCAATCAAATTTAATATATAGACATCATTTATTTTACACGCCTTTCACTACTTTCAGACACTCAATTTTAACTTTACATTGATTAAATATTTTCAAGTATATATTTTACCCTTTTCACTCTACCTTATTCTATTTCAGCAGTATTTACATGCACGTGCGCCTTCTGACTCCTATCTCCTGCCGGCTTCTGATTTTTATGTACATTACCTAGGCTTTCAGCTGAATAGTCTGATCCACTTCCTCAACACAGACTTAATTTACACTGCCTAGGTTTTTTTCCAAATTAATTAGCCTGATTCACTTCCTCAACACAGGCCCAATTTACACATAAATATAGCCTCTCAATCCACTTCCTCAACATGAGGGCTTAGACAGAAATGATTCACTTCCTCAACACAAAATCTGTCTTTATAAATCGCTACTCAATTCACTTCCTCAACATGAGCGCGTAACACTTCTTTAAGCACGCTTTATTCTCCTATCCTGCCGCAGTCCTATTTAGGCTCCTAGCGGTAACGTGCTATAGTACATCCGCCCGTTCAGTCCGAACCTACCATCGAAGAGCCCCAACACTCAGTTGAAATCCTGCGATATAAGCTCGCGGTAGCCACGTGATGACTATTTATTAGCCAACTTGCCCATGTCAGCCCTGACCTAGTGAGTGAAGCACCCCAGCACTCAGCTGTGATTCTGCACTTCTCCAATCAGCGGTATCCGCAATGGCTCTTCATCAGCTCATTACGCCTATGCAGTCCTGTTCTGATTGGATCGAAGCTCCCCGACACTAAGTCGAAGCGTTGCGATTCTTAAAAAAACAGCGGTATTCACGATAATGGCTTTAAATTCTTATCTCTTCATCAGCTCACCACGCCTATGCAGTCCTGTTCTAATTGGATCGAAGCTCCCCGACATTAAGTCGAAGCGCTGCGATTTTTTATAAAAACAGCGGTATTCACAATGATGGCTGGAAAACACTTATCTTTTCATCAGCTCACCACGCCTATGCAGTCCTGTTCTAATTGGATCGAAGCTCCCCGACACTAAGTCGAAGCGCTGCGATTTTTTCAAAACAGCGGTATTCACGATGATGGCTGGAAAACACTTATTTTACTTACCCTTAAAAGCAAACAATTAAACACAAAAAGCGCATCTATTCTACTAGCATTACACACTTTGACATAGACATATTCCGCACCATGGTTCACACACACACATGCAAATTTAGCTGCTATTGCATTTTGCCTGCATTTAGTTTTGCACCGACTCTTACCCTCCAGCGTCTACTTTCTTTCTTTATTTAGTTTCAATTCACCATTAAAATCCAAATTTCGTATTTTAGTAAAATATTTTCTACTTAATTTACTGCTTTTTGCACTCAAAATTTATTCTAGGTTCAAGATTGAGGAGACTTTAAGATTCACACCTGGGCGGAAAATCCCGTATTCAGACACAGTTAAAATGCAGAATTTTGGTTAAACAGGTATTCTGCTTACCTTTTCTATGTGGCCACGTGTCTCAGATACAGGCTGTCCGTCCCGGTCAGAAACTCTCGGCCTCTGGACTCAATCTCCTGGCTGGCTCGCCAATTGTCGGGTCGGAAATAAGGACCGGCCGGGCCAGTAAAAGACCTGGTCCCTACCCTAACCAACGTAATAAACTCGATAAAATTACTCTATTAGATTTCTTCTTTAGTCAAAGACGGCGTAGTCAAAAACTTCACTGGAGACGGTCAAGAGTCGGTGCAAAAGAGTTTATTCCAATAAAGGACAGATAAACCCGAGCAACATCCCTGCAGGTCTCAGGATGGAACCGAGTTGGTGGTCAGCGAACATCGCCTTATATTCACCTTAAGCTCCACCTTGTCCCTCCTTCTAGGTGGGCGTTACATCTTAACTCCTCCTTATCTCCTCCTTCTAGGTGGGCGTTACTCCTTAACTCCTCCTATGGTGTTCGCTGACCATTCCTCCCCTTTGGTGGATTTCTTATCCTCTACTGCCATCTAGTGGCCTTTAACTTGTACTGTTTTACCAAATTAACCCTTTCATTAATGTTACAATTTCCACTTTTTTAGCTGTTATTATATGTAATTATTGTTACCATTTATCTTTCTTTATATTTTTTACATTACTGGATTAGAAAATCCACCAATATGTTTCAACTTCAGTCCCACCGTATTTTTTAAAAGTTATACAGGCATAGTTTGCCACCATTAAAACTTAAACACTTACAATCATATTTTTTAAAAGAATTGATAAGGAATAACATATTTCATACATGTATAACGTGATTCAATGAACAATTACATGATTTAGCAGTGCCAACCATGAGGTGCTTTGTCTCATACAAGTTAACTTTCAGCAGCGCAGAGCTTGGTTGCATGCAGTACCTAGCCGTACCAGGCGCCATAAATCATAACATGTCATGATCTCATTCTTGGCTTCAGTTCGCGATGATCTCAGCCCTGGCGTACGTGACTTTCTGCACGTGCCTTGCTTCTAATGAGTGGGCTACGGTTGGCTAGGTTTTGCCTGCGCGGCCTGAGCAGCTCCTCTGCTCATTAAAAAAGCACACGTTCATGAATACACAGAGTATAGGAATAATGTATGATAAACACACAGAATATAAGAATAAAATATGAGTTTAAACTCACTCTTTAAACACTCAGTAGGTATACACTCAGTAGTTTAAACACTCAGTAGTAAGCACTCAGTAGTAAAACACTCAGTAGTTCAAACTTCACACTAAAAGAATACTCAGTAGTGAAACACTCAGTAGTTATAACATATTGCAAACTATTGATAAGGTGTATAAATATAGAAAAAGAACCTAACAATCAATCTAAGACTTGGGCCTTTTGCAATCCATCTATCATTTAGGCCTTATGTGTATTTAGGCCTATTTAGGCCTTATGAGGCCTTATGATACTCAGGCCTATATTCAACAGTGTCAATATATAGCTGCAGTAACGTTAGTGAGGGCTGCAAAGCAACACAATGGAGGTTAGCCCTATCTGCTAGCGGCCAATGTGCGCCACTGTAGGGTTAACGTTAACCGGCTGACATGCATACAATCAATAACTTTAGACACACACCCTGTGATGGTTAGGATAAGAGTAACATACTTCGGGGAGCTGTCAGGAATAGGTAGCCAGCTAGCTCCGGTTAGCTCCCCCAGGTCCAGTCACACAGACCACTGGAGCCCAACACAGCAAACATGTCCCGCAACCCCTGAACGATAGTATTAATGTTTGTAACGCTATTCTATCATTAACTTCTCAGTAATGTTGTAAAGTTTTAACCTAAATCAAGATACATCTGGCTCGTGATGTACAGAATATTCTCGGTTTGTGAAACTTAATAAAGCAGTGTTTCAAGTCATACTGTTGCATGTTTTATTATCAGTACGCTATTATAAATGAATATTTACAGTTTTAATATACTATAATAATATGATATAATTATAGTACAGAGTAAATATTAACGCATAATGTACACTGATTGGTACGTTGACACTTATTTCTCGGCTTTTTTTTTTTTTTTGGATGGACCGAACTGCCGAGATAAACATCATCACGTTTTGTGCGCGGTGGCTTGTGGGACGAACCATATCTGGAAGTTAAACTTCCGTCACGTTTGTCTGCGGGCTGCAGCCACACATATACAATTTTACCCCCATTTACATTAGCGGAGCGCTAAACCGTGTAGCATGTCACTTCCTTGATTACAGTGAATTTATTAACTAACTAAAGCTATATAAAAGTTGTTTAAATACATCAGGGCAATAAACAATGGCTAAACAATGAGAATGGAGGTTCGATTGTGGGAAGCATTTGACTCATATGGCAGAGGAGAACAAATGAAAGTAAGTTATGAGTTTAGGAGTTAAAAGACAATATTAACACTATGGGACCTCCCTGACAACAGAATGTTTTGTTGGTTCTTACTGCTTGTCGGCGGCCTGCTTTGGCCTGCTGCACGGGTCCCACGCTAGCTGCCCAATCCTGGCTTTTTGCTAGGGATTCTCCGGGGTTCTCCGTGTCTGACTGAAGAAAAACCTCAAGGGCCGTCCTCCGTCTGGCAATTCGGCTGTTTTCAGGTTTCCTTCGTTGCCGATGACGAGACCACGTGGTTTGGTCTGACCTCGGTGAAGTTGGCTCGACGAAAAAGCTTAAAAAGGGAACTTGGTCGTTCCTGAATTAGACCAGTGTAACTTAACGGACTGATAACTTTAACAAAACGAAAGAGAAACTAAAACAAGTAAAGTTGCTGGAACTGAGGTACAAATCGATGTTGCGGCACTTCGCGTTTGTAGCTTCAAGCGAAACAAAGGCTTTGTTGCACTGGTTGGAATTCTTAGGGCGTTGCCGGGAGAGGCACGCCGGACGTGTGCTGAAGCGTCCAGAGAGCAGAGCAGAAGGCAAGAGCACGAGGAGAAGAGAGGGCGAAGTCGTGTGTCGCGGTCTTTTCTTGTCTGGGGCGTGGTTCCCCAGAGGGCAGTCCTCTGTTCCCGACAGGGAGCGTTTCCGGTTTCCCGAGGGACTGTCTTTCTAAACTTTTAATGTCTATAAAAGAAAAGAAAATCTATTTGCACGTATTATAATCAAATATTTTCCACAATCAAATCTCAATGGTCAAACAGTTATACCGTTCTAAGTTAAGCATTTGGTAACAGGAAAACAATTTCGACGATGGTATGTAATACTTATTTCATCCACCTGGGAGAGCTCAGGTTACATGAGGAAAGCTTAGATTAATCCAGAACAATCTTTGCTTAGGAACTGGGGAATTTAGTTTAGTTCAAACTGGCAATTAATAGAGTGACAAATCTTTATCATCATTTCTAAATAAAGTAGAGAAAGTATTGTGAACAAGCATTGGTTACACATAAGATGGAGTGTCCTTTAATCTTGCTGAAAATAAAAACACAGCAAAAGTAACTTATTTAGATTCTTTTCAGCAATAATATCAACAACAGATAGCAACAACATGGTAACATAACTTCTCAAATAGAGGCAAACGTAATCAAGTAACTAAAAGATTTAATTAAACAGTTAATGCTTTGAGTCTTTGGAGACTGCAGTCTTTGTTTACACAAAGTTCAGGACGGTCCGTGGTGCTCTTGATTTTGTCGCAAGCGGGTGTGACAAGGAGTATCCCTTTGATGGGGTAATGAAACACAGAGCAAGGTCAGTTGCCACGGTTACATGTGTTGGAGGGGCAGTTTAGGGTTTCCTGCCCCCCTCCAAGGAGAGTTCCGATAGGCTGTTTGTAATCTCTGGTTAGTTTCTGTCATTTTAACAATTCAGGCACCAGACTTATCTTGGCTGTTGTCAAAGGTGGCCAGTTTTATGATCAACTGCTCAGGAATAGCACTTAGAGAAAGTGACCTCTCCACCCCCTTCCGTTGGGGTCTCTTCAGCCGTCTGTAGATGGTTGATAATTACACAAGTGTAAACACATGGCTACGTGCGTAGCCTACGGCGTAGGTACGCACGTAGACCCTACGCAGGAGTATAAATGGGCCTGCGTACCTGCATTGTTGGCATAAACTCTGCATCATTTCTGTTAATGAAGCAAAATGCAGATTACAGACTGGTTAAGTTATAAAAGGTATGAATGGAAAATGTAGCGAAATTAAAATACATTAGATGTACCCACCCCTGCTGCAGACATCATCTCTGCTGCCTTCAGCTAGAAATAACAGCAGCACAAAAGAAAAGTCTGTAATATTGAGTCACTTTGCTGCTCCGGCATCAAGCAACTTCTTTTCTTCTCCCTCAAAATTTCTACAGGCTACATTCTGTCAGCGGCTGATGTGGAGTGTGTGAGTGATTGACTGGTCACTTAGTAAACCGCCTCCTATATGAGCCAGCTCCGAAATTGCCTGAGCCAGGAAGGCAATGCGAAATAAAACTTTACATTAGGAAAGGGGGAGGGACAAAACATTGATTTTGATATGAAATATGTATAATGCCTCCTCTGCCTCACCACACACGTTAATTTCCGTGCCTCTGATAAAGTGCAGTAGACAGCTTCAGGTGGAGCAGAGAGGACCGACACGGAGCTACAGCTGGATCATCTTATTCTCCGCTAATTTGCAGGAGAATAGATAACCATCTCTATCTCGCTCGCGCACACGTAACGTTAGTTAAACGAGTAAAGTTCAATTTTCGGCCGTTTGTTTTTTTTTTTTAATCCTTCTATATAATAATCATATAAATTAGCTTATTATGACATCTTTTTTTGACAAGATTTTAGGGGTAGCATGTTTCAGTAGACACGTATCCCACTATCAAACAATGCTCCCACTACAGAATAATTTTTCACTCCATGTGCACTGGAAGAATATGGGGATCATATTTTAATACTCTATTATAACGTTTTGTTCAGCCACATTCTTGACGGCATGGGCATAACCGACAGCAAGGTTGCACAGATTTATGGGCGTGGAAAGAGACCAATTAGGCTATGTGAGTCATGCGCACTGCGAAGTGGCACATCTCGATAGATAGCAGAAATCGACAGCACACCTGTACAAACCAAACAGATGTGCTAATTAAAAATGGTAAAAGTGAGTGGGTCCAAAATCATTTGTCTTAAAAAGTATCTCACATATAATGGTTCCGACGCACATGACAACTGCAGTGTTGTTGTGTTGGAATGTACCAGATGTTTACACTAAGTACAATAATATGTATTGTAGTATTCATTATTTATTTTTTGTTTAGGGAGTGGGAGGTGATGTAATTTACTGAAATATTTATGCTGACTTGCTAGTAAAATGAGAGTCCTTGCTATTTAGGTGTCTAATGTAAATTGTGTTATAATTGTTGTAAGTGTGTTAGTGATGTATTTGTATGATCAATGTTAATTTCTCATTTGACTGTTTCCTTAGGCTGAATAAAGAGACTCAAGTGAGATGCACACTAGTTAACACATCATGGATAGGCGTAGTCTTAGAAAGAGAGCAGTGAAAAAGGTAAGTTCTATACTTGCTTCCTATCACGATGACTTGTATAGTGGTCCTGATATTTCTGCAGCAAATCTCTCTAAGCCAGTAGGAAACTGTGATCCAGGGGATCAGGGACAACTATCTGACAGCGATGATGAGTCCCAGAATGATGATATAAGAAATGTCAGCACATCTCTTACTGAGTCTTTGTGTGGTTGGGCATTTCATTTCAGGGTGTCTTTGGTAGCTTTGACTACCCTTCTTGCCATCTTGAGGCTGCATAATCCTTTTCTACCAAAAGATGCCAGGACCCTCCTGAAAACCACAACCTCATACAGCATCCACATTCTTGCTGGTGGTACTTACCACTACTTTGGCAAGTTAAGTTGCAGCTGAATATAGATGGATTTCCTTTGTTCAAGAGTTCCTTGGTACCGTTTTGGCCAGTCCTTGGCTTGCTAAAGGGTGTTGTGAAGAAGCCTGTTGTCATTGCTCTGTTTTGTGGGAACTCAAAGCCAAATTGTCTTGATGAGTATTTAAGAGATTTGGTCAGTGAATTAAAAATGCTGAGCAGAGGATTTATTATTGGTGCTTCATGCAGGTGGCCTCTGTAATCTGTGATTTTCCAGCCAGAGCTTTTATTAAAGGAACCAAAGGTCGCACTGGTTACTCTGGTTGTGATAAGTGTGTCCAAACTGGTGTTTATCTTAAACACAGGATGACCTTTCCAAAGGTCAACAGCTTACGTCGCACTGATCTGGCTTTTGAAACGATGTCTGATGACCATCATATCAGAAATTCACCATTAAAGGATGCAGGTATTGGCATGGTGTCACGCTTTCCCATGACTATATGCATCTAGTCTGCCTTGGAGTAGTGCGTAGACTGTTGGATTTGTGGTTTGGAACAGGGCCCTTGTCTTGTCGCTTGTCATCTCATCAGATGGAAGAAATCTCTTGTCAACTCCTCGGCTCAAGACCTTTCATTCCTGTGGATTTCGCTCGTAAACCCAGGGCACTCAGAAAGGCTCAGGTGGAAAGCCACAGAGTTACGACAGTTATTGTTGTACACAGGGCCAGTGTTTCTCCAATGTTCTGTCAGCTCCAGTCTATAACACTGCATGTTGTTATCTGTTGCCATCTTCATTCTTGCAAGTCCTTCACTGTCTTTAGCACTTAATGAATTTGCACACACATTACTTGTGTCATTTGTAACACATTTCAGCGAATTGTATGGTCCTGAATTTGTTAGTTACAATGTTCATGGGCTAACACATCTTTCTGATGTAAAACTGCATGGACATATGGACTTAATATCTGGATTTCCATTCGAAGATTACTTTGGTAAGATGAAAAAGATGGTAAGAACGCCGCACCATCCATTGGCTCAGGTTATTCAGTGAATCTCTGAAATGGATAATTTGACAGAGAATGAGGCTTCACACGAGAAGAGAGTTGCAAAAGGAGCATAGCCGTGGACCAGTTCCATCCTCTGTTGTGGACATGCTGGTTGTTCAGTTTCAAGAGATTGTCATTGCTGGTACCAAATTTAATGTATCAAGTGAGGGAGACGATGTCTAAAGATTGATGACCGCATTGCTTAGATCGAAAACATCCTGCAGTCCAACACAAGATTTACATTGTCATCAGAGAATATGACTTGATGGAACCTTTTTTCAGTAACCTCTGAACTCATGCAAGTTGGGTATCTACCAGGTCGGCAAAATCTCATCACAGCTTAAAGTTGTTGAGCTACATGGACATGTTCAGAAATATGTGAGGTTACCAAATCATGACACCTTTGTTGCAGTGCCACTACTGCACATGAGTCAATGATGCCATTTAGAACATTGTCTTCAGAGGAAACATTAATCTTTGGGGATTAATTTTCTACACAATAGAGTGTGTCATATATAATATTCACTATATATACTGTATATAAATGTATTTTTGATTAATCACTGTTTAGACACATATGACTAAAACAAAATTAAATGATTATCTCTATTGAAAAGTTTTTAGTCTAGGACTAGGCTTAAACCATGTCTGTGAAATTGGCCCTTAGAGTATGACATTAATCATAGTCCAACTGGCCCTGGTAAGTGATTTTTTTTTTTAATATTCTCCCAAATAGTGGATTAAGTTAAACTCTTTCAGTATGTTTATAGTAAGTTTAAAATTAGAATGTAGTATGAAAAATAGTATGTTTAATAGAACATGAGCAGTGCCGCTTTTAAGTAAATCTTATGTAAATATATCAATGCATTTGTTTTGTTTGGATGTTCATAACCATGTTTTTGTTCAGCAATGCTTCATGTAGTGGAGTTCTTGGAAACCCATGAGGTGGAGTTGGTCCCATCCCTGTGGGTAACTGATGGCTAGTGCTGTTGGCTTAGTGCACTCAGAGGCATGATCTTCCACCAAGCCATTAAAACTGGAATGGCTCCCGACATCACCTGGGACCGCTGGGAGGTCCGCATTATGTATTCAACTGGTATGTCTGACGTTTTTGTGCTTTCTTAACCCCCTGGAGTCTGCAGTCACACCAGTGTGATCAGGTCAAAGTGTGATATCTTAATTTTACCTATTTGTATTCATATTTGCAAGTTTACATTTGCACCCTTCAATATGCTAGATTGAGCAAACATGTTTTAATGTGGTAGGCTATATAAAGGCAACATCAAAAGTATTTAAAAGCTAGGCTAAAATAGCACAAGACTTCTATGGGTTAATTCTAATCCAATACAGTTTTTGCCAAATTCAGCTAATTGCATCTCATAGTTAACCTATTATAATGTATTATTGTATACATGACCATTGGCTAAGATACAGTATAATATTCTTTTAATGTAGCAAAGGCTGACGAATACCACAAAGTACTCAATTATATTCAGATTATTGTATTGCAGAGTGATCCTAAGGAGACTGAATAATGTGCATTGCATCTGTGTTTTACTGTCTGTCTGTTATGAAGAGGGAAGAAAGAAGGCAAAGGAGACAGAAACTCTGTCAGTCAGACACAGAAGTGTCATGTAAAAGGCCACAAAGGCATAAAACGTATGTCAATTTGCTCATTATTAGAGAATAATTTGCCTTTCCCCTTTTAAGTTATCGTTAAAGACCAGTTTCTTATTAAATATTATTTCTATTTAATTTTGATTGATTGTGTGTTTATTCATTCAAATAGGAAGAGTGTTCGGCTTGGCCCAGCTGGTCTGGAACTATCTTCAGCAGAGGACTGTTCCCCCTCCACATAAAAAAATCCCTTCCTCCTGCCCACCCCCCCCCCCCCATAAATTCTCTCCCTGCATTTACTGCAGTCACCCCAAACCCCAATTTAGCCCCAGCCCCTACCACTCCAGCAGCAACCCCAGCATCTCACAGGCTGGGAGCCGGGAGACAATTTTTCATGTGAGTATATTCTTTTTCATTCTGACTGACGTGTCTACTGTGATGAATTTCATAGAACAATTTAACATTGTATTCTCATATAGCACCTCAGACCTTCAGGTGGACTCCCCAGCAATCATCAGAACCAGTTACTGATTTCCATTCAACCATTTTACTGGTATTTTTCCATGGATTAAGACTATGGGAAGATCCCGTGACAGTAGCATTGTCCAATTTTACATTAAACAATATTAAATGTAGTGTTGTGTGTGGATGTACAGCTATAATAATAACTTGTTTTTTGTAGCATTGCTCGGGGAGGTCCTTACAAAATTAGAGATGGTGCTCGACCAGCAGAACACCATTCTGCAACTGCTGCAACATCATAAAAAGTGCTGCCAGCAGTTGACATTGAGGAAGGTCTGCTGCCCCTGCAAGACCTTCCTCATCTCCTCAACATGGAGCAGAGGTTGCAGCAGACAGCAGATTTTAAAATTAAATTTTTTCTGGGTTTTTTAAAGAAATTGATTGCACTCAATTACTGATCATGCTTTTGAAATTGATGGTGTTTCTTATTTTCACAAAACTTATGTACACAAATCTAAAACACAATATGCAATTTGCAGGTCCCCATGGCAAAAACTTTGACAACAATAGCAAAGAGCTAGGCTCATTGATATGGTACTCAGAGTGCATGCTCATAGTAATGCTGCTTTCTTCACAGTTTTCTCCTTTACTCTGTTTCAGGTAAACTACTTGGGGCTAATTGGTGGGACTGACGTACGTGACTGTACATGGCGTGTCCTTCAGCGGCTATTTGCCAACAATTTGGCAAAGCAGCTCAACTGGAGGGGGGTCAATGGCAAAATGTCTCTGGCCTCCCTTCAGTTGAAAGATGTTGTCATAGGTAAGAATATTCTTTTGGATATAATGTATCTCTCAGATGACATGTTTAAATTATGCTAAAGACATCATATTGACCTTACAAGATATTTATTTACACTTAAGCTGCTGTTCGGAGAAACCCCTTCATCTCCGGTGCTGCTGAGAAAGAGGTAGAAGGGACAGTGAAGAGGTGGCTTCAGCTGGCTGCTGACCAAGAGGGCGGGAGGAAAAGGAGGCTCCTTTCAAAAGAAAATGCATGATGTGTCTGTCTTTGAAATCAGTGTCTTTAAAAATCAGTTTTTATGTTGTTGTCTGCATTAGTTTTTTTAACTGCAAATAAAATTGGATGGATAACCAGTTTTGAATTTGTTTATTTTACAAGTACATTTGGAAGTGCCTCTAACCTCTCTCACCTCTTCTAACAGACCCTTCTCTTGGACCCCAGAGGCAGAGAATGCCTTCCTGGAGCTTAAGTCCCGTTTCTCCTCAGCCCCTGTCCTTGTTCAACCTGACCTGTCTCGGCAGTTTGTCGTGGAGGTGGATGCCTCGGACATTGGGATGGGGGCGGTTCTCTCCCAGCGTTCTGCCGAGGACGGCAAACTTCACCCCTGTGCCTTCTTTTCCCGCCGCTTCTCCCCCTCTGAGCGCAACTACGATGTAGGTAATGGGGAGCTGCTGGCGGTGAAGTCGGCCCTGGGAGTGTGGCGCTACTGGCTGGAGGGGGCCGAGCATCCTTTTGTCATCTGGACTGATCATAAAAACCTGGAATACATCAGATCCGCCAGACGACTGAACTCACGTCAGGCCAGGTGGGCTCTGTCTTTTTTGGACGTTTCAACTTCTCTTTGACTTACAGACCCGGCACACTATCCAGAGCCTTCAATGAGGAGGAAAACGTGACCCCAGCTCCAGACACTATCGTTTCCGACTCCTGCATCTTCTGAGCTATCATTTAGAGCATCGAAAAGTAGGTGAGAGAGGCTCTCCGTAACGACCCAGGACCTGGCAATGGTCCACCTGACACCTTATTTGTTCCACTCTTAGTCAGGTCAGCAGTCTTAACATGGGCACATTCCTCCAAGTTAACTTGCCATCCTGGAGTCACTCGCACCCTAGCTTTTCACCGCAGACGTTTCTGGTGGCCCATGATGGAGGCAGACACCAAGGTGTTTGTTTCTGCGTGTTCTGTCTGCGCCCAGAATAAGGGATCTAATCAACTCAGCACTGGACTGCTTCTTCCCCTCGCGTATGTTGTGTCAGCCCCAGCCAACCTTGAAATCTGTTTTTTGCCTTTCGAAGAATTGTTTTTGCATCGGTCTAATCTGTTTTCTCTCTCTGCCTCAGAAAAGCCTGGCCATTCCCCTGCTCCCAGTCTGGCAGCAGCCACCTCATGTTTCCCTCAGCCTAGGATCAGGAAGGGAGTCTCTTACAAAAAATCATTAATAGGCCTATTGCAGGTTTTTTCTGTTTTGTCCCATGATATTTGCTGTGACTTTACTACACAGATGGAAAACACTCATAGTACATCAATATAACACGCAAGAAAGAAAACGCCTGGAAAGCTACAGGGACCGGTGGATGTGTGGTAAAATGCCCCCTAATTAGTTGGCAGGGGGTTGGGTGGACGATCTATGCCTATAGGTCTATATGAGTTCCATTAATGTCGGAGCCGATCCGACAATAATCCGACCAAATAAGCGGCTATAATTGTGACAAAACAGTGCACTCAGCTGCTGAAGTCAAAATATTGTAATTTCAGCCAGAGCTGTTGTGGTGGCTGCCTGGCTGACGATAATCTTGAGCGTTGCATTTGGGTCCACTCTGTCCACACCTGCTTTGCAAGCATCGCTGGCCCCCAGCCTGTCCCCTTGCCTGCTAGTGCCGCTAGCCCCCAGCCCGTCCCTCCTGATCCCCGGCCTGCTAGCCCCCAGCCTGTCCCTGGGCCTGCCAGTTCAGCTAGCCCCCAGTCTGGTCCTGATCCCCAGCCTGTACCTTGGCCTGCTAGCGCCGCTAGCCTCCAGCCTGTCCCTCTTGATCCCCGGCATCCTAGGGCCACTAGCCCCCAGCCTGCTCTTCATGCCCCGTCGGAGGACCGACCGATGTCAGCCCCATTGGTGGTCCAGCCGACTCCTGCTCCTCGTGCCCTATTGGCGGATCAACCAACACCAGTCCCGTCGGTGATCCGGCGACCCCTGCACCTTGTAATTTGTTGGCGGATCGACCGACACCATTCCCGTCGGTGGTCCGTCCGACCCCTGCTCCTCGCACCAAGGCCCTCAGCCCTCAACTCCCTGGTCCCCCTGCGTCGCCCTCGGGCCGCCCGCCGGAACTCCCTGGTCCCCCTGCTCCACTCTCGGGACGCCCCCCTGAACTCCCTGGTCCCGCTGCTCTGCCCTCCGGCACCCCATCTGGCCCTGTTCCCTCAATTCTGCCCTGCCCACTCACCTGATTTTTCCCAGCCCTGCCCCCCTCTCTAAGTTCCTTGCATCTCATTTTGGACCCTAGACCCTCGCCAGCCGGATCCTAGTACGACTCCCCCCTGACAGACATCTGCTGAGCCCTTCCCGGCCAACTGGAAGGCCCGCCTGGAGGTGGCCGTTGAGGAGGGAGCCTTGTTGTGGTGGCAGCCCGGCTGACGGTGAGTGTCCTGTTTATTTCTCCCCTTTTGCATGTGATTCTGTTTTCCCCTGGTGTTGCTGTACTCTGCCTGCCTCACTGTGTCTCCTACCCTGCGTGTGCTCTCCCTCTCTCTCCCTTCGCTCCTGAGTCCAGCCAACGACCCGCACCTGCACCTCGTCAGCCACCTCCTCTGCCTGCCACACCTGCCAGCAATCAGCCTCATCTCTGACAGTACTTCTACCCCGGTTCTCCAGTCAACCCCTGCTTGATCGTCATTGCTCCTAACCCGGTGTCACTTGATCACTCAAGCTCTCGTGTAACCTACATGATCTCTGTTTCCCTGTTCATGGTTTTCCCTGAGTCACTAACCCTGTTTGTCTGTCTCTCCCCAGGTTCACTCACCCACGTCGTCCTGTCAAGTCAGCTGGGCTCGCTCACCTGCCCTCTCCCCTCGGACTTCCCCCACGGCGTCCTCCCGGTTCTCCCTCGTGCCTCCCCATTCAGCCTGCCACCACACTCCTCCACCAACCCCCTGATCAGTTCTCCTGTGCCTCCTCTCTTCCTCGGCCCCCAGTGTCCCCCGGCTCTCTGGTCTCAGTCTCCTCGGTTCCCCGTGCCTGCGTTTCCCCGGCATCTACCTCTCCCTCAACTCCAGTCCCTCAACCCCTTCTTTCCCCTAATAAAACCTGTTAATCTTGAGCATTGCATTTGCATCCACTCTGTCCACACCACAACACAGAGCATTCAGACCTGATCTGTTTCATGTTATTATAATAATAGTGCCCATGTAGTCTGCACATGTGATTCCAACAGTAGTCCTGTGATGACAGCTGTAATTGGGGCTATATGCCTATGAGATGTTACGGTGTCATTTTGTAAAGGGACTCATCTCATCAAGCTGAGGGCTGAAATGATCTCCTGTTTTCAGGCTAAAGGTGCAACACAAAAGTAGTACTGTGTAGCCTTGTGAATGATCAGGCTGCTGTAATCAGTGACTGTTTAACAGATGCTATAATGTGTATTGGAACCTTGAGATGTTTCTACGTGTTATAATGTTGACAGAAATGTTTCTGGATTGTGAAGAAATTATCTGTATCTAAAAGCTGCTCCGCTGCTCTGACAGAGATCACAGCTCTAACAGTGGACAGATGATGCAGCTGTGCAACAGGTCATATTTAATTGACGTTGCTTTAAAATGACGGCTCCGAGGAAAGGACATCTCATTTCGTTAAATGCCTGTTTCCTCAACTCCTCTCTCCTCACGTCTCCTCCTCGACTCCCGACCTCGCATCTCGGGTGGGAAGGACTAAGCCGCGCCGCAAGGAGTCGAGGATCGAGGAGGTAGAAATTTGGGAAATGAGAAAGGCCCCATGTCTTGGTTTCATGCTCACTTTCCTGTTTTGCTTTGAGCTTGTTTGCATCCAGCTTGTTCCTGTCTTGTCTTGATTACACCATGTGTCTCACCTGTGTATTCTCTCCTTGCTTGTTAGCCAGTGTATAAATCAGTGGTCCCTTACCACCCCCATCAAAAAAGATGTTTTCTATTTGCCCTGAATATTGTAGATTTTTCTTATTGTTATAAAACATGGAAAAGGTATCAAAAAAGCCATGTGAAAAGTAATTATATTTAACTAATAAGTGAATGTTCCTCCCAGAAACTGTGTCTGAAGCCAGATATTGTTTTCTTGTATGGGGCACTTAATAAGTGGGGGGTATGGGGGTCCTCCCCCAGAAAATTTTGAGCATTAAACACTTAATTTCCTGCATTCTGGTGAAAATTTCTCCTCCAATTTTTGCCTTTTCTGCGCCAATTTATGGTGGAAAGGTGACAATTCAAAATATATAATTATAATAGAATATAATCTAGTGAGGCTCTCAGGCATTCTTACTGCTTTTAAATATTTTTCTCCTGTAGATCAACTTATTTAATATCATCCCTGCTGAGTCAACACACATGATTAAGTCTTACCTCCTCTTTTGTGGGGAAGTAACCTATTTAAATGTGTTTGTGGCCCCTTTTAATCTCAGTAATGAATTAATCTGTTTTAATTCAGTTATTGATTGGACTTTATTAGCTCATCTGTTAATAACTTATCATATCATAACTTAGTGTTTCGCACAGAATGACAGTGTAACTTTGGCACAGATACAGCTTGCTAGCCTCGAAAGCCCAGCTGTATTCTAACATTAACTTAGCTCTCCTTATTAACTAGGCTCCTTACATGCTTAATAACTTTTAATAGCTGGGTCTCCAACATTGACAGCGTTGTGTTGGGCAGATTTGTGCAGCTGTGTTAACGAGCGAGAGAGAGCGAGAGATCGAGGGACGGATGAGAGAGACGAGCGAGAGGATTTGCTGCACGAATATGCGCTGCCTGCACCTCAAATACAATTTTAAATAGGCCTAGTAAAAAAAAACGAAAATCAGTGTGTGGCGGGCAGCGCTGATATTGTGGCGGGCCGCCACAAATAAATGAACGTATGGGAAACACTGTAACTTATCTGCTCATGTTCAAAACTTTCTGCACATTCAGAATCTCTCCCACATATCTGAGTTCTCTGACATGTAAATAAAAAAAGTCGCAGTGGGAGACTAACGTCATTAGCCTATTTAAAGGGAATTCATAATATTTTACTACATGCCGTATACTGCATTACTGATTCGCTGGAAGTATCCCCTCACCGTCTAACAGACAAAGCTGAATGAGATGAGGAGGTGCTCATGCCGGGGAAACTAACCGACAACACCTGTGATCAGACAGAAAGCTGACGAATAATTTGTCGTGTAAAAATTCAAGACTTGGGCCAGATAATAAAGCTTGAACTTTTACCAAAATTTTTATTATCAACAAAAACAGACACCAATTAGAATACAAAAGTTCCACCGGAGTGTGTCAGAGATCGGTGCAAAATAGAGTCCCACTCTGTTACCAGAAAGAGACCCGAGTCAACATGAAATCCACGTAACACTGACTTTCACCTCCTTTTGGACCTCCTTTTATAGCTCTGTTTCTTGGCTTCACATCATCTCTTGGCTCTCTTTCCTACTGCACCTGAATCTGGGAAAGTCCAAGATTTTCACGTG